>NC_092370.1:2738008-2972421 GCF_030028105.1 Mobula birostris | reverse complement strand
CATCATCTCCACACCTACTCTATCTGTGCCCTCTGGTCTGAGACTACCCCACTATAGGAAACATCATCTCCACATCCACTCTATCTGTGCCCTCTGGTCTGAGACTCCCCCACTACAGGAAACACCGTCTCCACATCCACTCTATCTGTGCCCTCTGGTCTGAGACTCCCCCACTACAGGAAACACCGTCTCCACACCCACTCTATCTGTGCCCTCTGGTCTGAGACTCCCCCACTACAGGAAACATCGTCTCCACATCCACTCTATCTGTGTCCTCTGGTCTGAGACTCCCCCACTATAGGAAACATCATCTCCACACCCACTGTATCTGTGTCCTCTGGTCTGAGACTCCCCCACTACAGGAAGCATCGTCTCCACACCCACTCTATCTTGGCCTTTTAATATTTGATAGGTTTGAATGAGCTCCCCCGTCATTCTTCTAAACTCCAGTGAAAACAGTCCTAGAGGCATCAAATGCTCCTCATGCATTAACCCTTTCATTCCTGAGATCATTCCCCTACTTGCTCAACCTATTCCTTGTAAGACATGCTCTCCAATCTGGGCAACGTCCTGGTAAATTTCCTCTGCACCCTCTCTAAAGCTTCCACATCCTTCTTACCATGAGGTGACTGGAACTGAACACAATATTCCAACTGTAGTTTCAGCAGTTTTTAATAGAGCTGTAACATTACCAGCGGCTCCTGGATTCAATTCCCCAACTAATGAAGACCAACATTAGCCTCTGGTCCTGTTACTTTTATGGTTGACTTAGCATCCTTGTTTTCACTGCACACACCATTTATTGTTCTGAATCTTTTAACTTGAGGAATCTCAGTGCAGACTTGGTGGTGTGTGGCACTTTTCTCCCTGGGATGTGTGCTGGCCCCTGCTTAACTTCGTGAGAAGTTTCCATCGACCGTGACCTTCCTGAAAGTCTCACGATGGCTTTGCTTCATGTCTGAACCTAGAACACTGATCCTGAGATCCGTTGATCCATAACTCCTTAAAAATGATTTTGGAATTCCTTGAAATGATCAGATTGTAAAAGAGCTTTTGGCACATTGGCTTTCATAAATCGAAGTATTGAATACAGTAGTAGGGATGATATGTTGAAGTTGTATAAGAATATGATGAGGCCTAATTTGGAGTGTTATGTGCAATTCTGCTCATCCACCTACAGGAAAGATATCAAGAAGATTAAAAGAGTGCAGAGAAAATCTACAAAGTTGTTGCTGGGACTTGAGCTATTGTGAAAGGCTGAACTGGTTCAGACTTTATTCCCTGGAGCGTAGGAGAATGAGAGGAGATTTGATAGAGGTATACAAAATGAGGGGTATAGGTAGGGTAAATGCAAGCAGATTTTTTCTGCTGATGTTGGGTGAGACTAGAACTGGAGGTGATGTGTTAAGGGTGAAAAGTGAAATGCTTAAGGGGAACATGAGGGGGAGCTTCTTCACTCAGATAGTCATGAGAGTGTGGAAAGAGCTTTCAACAGAAATGGTGGATGCAGGGTCAATTTCAACGTTTAAGAAAAATTTGGATAGGTACATGGATGGGAGGAGAATGGAGGGCTATGGTCCAGGTGCAGGTCAATGGTACTAGGCAGACTAATAGTTTGGCAAGACTAGATGTCTGAAGGGTCTGTTTCTATGCTATAGTTTTCTAGGATACTATAACATATACCAGAATATTCAGATAGATTCAAGAAGAAGGAACACTCCAAATATTTTCTCACCATCTTGTCTGATCATGTAGAACCCTCACAATCCTTCATCCTCATGCCCTCTTCTCACTGCTACCATCATGGAGGAGGTACAGGAGCCTGAAGGCACACACCCGATGCTTTAGCAAAAGTTTCGTCCCTTGCACCATCAGATTTCTGAACAGCCCATAAACCCAGGGACACTACATCAATATTCCTTTCTTTGCACAAGTTATCTACAAACGTTTGTATTTTTACTGGACTGGCAGCTTAATATTCCAGGGTTCCGAAGTTTCAGATGCGATCGAGGCAGAGGAATGAAAGGTGGGGGAGTAGCATTGCTTGTTAGGGAAAATATTACAGCAGTGCTCAGGCAGGACAGATTAGAGGGCTTGTCTACTGAGTTCTTATGGGTGGAGCTGAGAAACAGGAAAGGTATGGCCACATTAGTGGGATTGTATTACAGACCACCCAATAGTCAACGAGACTTGGAAGAGCAAATCTGCAGAGAGATAGCAGGCAACTGCAGGAAACATAAAGTTGTGTAGGGGATTTTAATTTTCCATACATTGATTGGGACTCCCGTACTATTAGGGGTCTAGATGGTTTAGAGTTTGTAAAATGTGTTCAGGAAAGTTTTCTAAATCAATATATAGGGGGACCAACTAGAGGGGATGCAATATTGGATCTCCTGTCAGGAAACGAATTAGGGCAAGTGACAGAAGTCTTTGTAGGGGAGCACTTTGGTTCCAGTGATCATAACACCATTAGTTTCAATTTGATCATGGACAAGGATAGATCTGGTCGTAGGGTTGAGGTTCTGAACTGGAAGAAGGCCAAATTTGAAGAAATGAGAAAGGATCTAAAAAGCGTGGATTGGGACAGGTTGTTCTCTGGCAAAGATGTGATTGGTAGGTGGGAAGCCTTCAAAGGGGAAATTTTGAGAGTGCAGAGTTTGTATGTTCCTGTCAGGATTAAAGGCAAATTGAATAGGAATAAGGAACCTTGATTCTCAATGGATATTGCAACTCTGATAAAGAAGAAGAGGGAGTTGTATGAAATGTATAGGAAATAGGGGGTAAATCAGGTGCTTGAGGAGTATAAGAAGTGCAAGAAAATACTTAAGAAAGAAATCAGGAGGGCTAAAAGAAGACATGAGGTTGTCTTGGCAGTCAAAGTGAAGGATAATCCAAAGAGCTTTTACAAGTATATTAAGAGCAAAAGGATTGTAAGGGATAAAATTGGTCCTCTTGAAGATTAGAGTGGTCGGCTTTGTGCAGAACCAAAGGAAATGGGGGAGATCTTAAATAGGTTTTTTGCGTCTGTATTTACTAAGGAAGCTGGCATGAAATCTATGGAATTGAGGGAATCAATTAGTGAGACCTTGGAAACTGTACAGATTGAAAAGGAGGGGGTGCTTGCTGTCTTGAGGAAAATTAAAGTGGATAAATCCCCGGGACCTGATAGAGTGTTCCCTCGGATCTTGAAGGAGACTAGTGTTGAAATTGCGGGGGCCCTGGCAGAAATATTTAAAATGTCACTGTCTATGGGTGAAGTGCCGGAGGATTGGAGAGTGGCTCATGTTGTCCCGTTGTTTAAAAAAGGATCGAAAAGTAATCCGGGAAATTATAGGCCGGTGAGTTTAACGTCTGTAGTAGGTAAGTTATTGGAGGGAGTACTAAGAGACAGAATCCACAAGCATTTGGATAGACAGGGGCTTATTAGGGAGAGTCAACATGGCTTTGTGCTTGGTAGGTCATGTCTGACCAATCTATTGGAGTTTTTCGAGGAGGTTACCAGGAAAGTGGATGAAGGGAAGGCAGTGGATATTGTCTACATGGACTTCAGTAAGGCCTTTGACAAGGTCCCGCATGGGAGGTTAGTTAGGAAAATTCAGTCGCTAGGTATACATGGAGAGGTGGTAAATTGGATTAGACATTGGCTCGATGGAAGAAGCCAGAGAGTGGTGGTAGAGAATTGCTTCTCTGAGTGGAGGCCTGTGACTAGTGGTGTGCCACAGGGATCAGTGCTGGGTCCATTGTTATTTGTCATCTATATCAATGATCTGGATGATAATGTGGTAAATTGGATCCGCAAGTTTGCTGATGATACAAAGATTGGAGGTGTAGTAGACAGTGAGGAAGGTTTTCAGAGCCTGCAGAGGAACTTGGACCAGCTGGAAAAATGGGCTGAAAAATGGCAGATGGAGTTTAATACTGACAAGTGTGAGGTATTGCACGTTGGAAGGACAAACCAACGTAGAACATACAGGGTTAATGGTAAGGCACTGAGGAGTGCAGTGGAACAGAGGGGTCTGGGAATACAGATACAAAATTCCCTAAAAGTGTTGTCACAGGTAGATAGATTCGTAAAGAGAGCTTTTGGTACATTGGCCTTTATTAATCGAAGTATTGAGTATAAGAGCTGGAATGTTATGATGAGGTTGTATAAGGTATTGGTGAGGCCGAATCTGGAGTATTGTGTTCAGTTTTGGTCACCAAATTACAGGATGGATATAAATAAGATTGTAAGAGTGCAGAGAAGGTTTACAAGGATGTTGCCGGGACTTGAGAAACTCAGTTACAGAGAAAGGTTGAATAGGTTAGGACTTTATTCCCTGGAGCGTAGAAGAATGAGGGGAGATTTGATAGAGGTATATAAAATTATGATGGGTATAGATAGAGCGAATGCAAGTAGGCTTTTTCCACTGAGGCAAGGGGAGAAAAAAACCAGAGGACATGGGTTAAGGGTGAAGGGGGAAAAGTTTAAAGGGAACATTAGGTGGGGCTTCTTCACACAGAGAGTGGTGGGAGTATGGAATGAGCTGCCAGACGAGGTGGTAAATGCAGGTTCTTTTTTAACATTTAAGAATAAATTGGACAGATACATGGATGGGAGGTGTATGGAGGGATATGGTCCGTGTGCAGGTCAGTGGGACTAGGCAGAAAATGGTTCGGCACAGCCAAGAAGGGCCAAAGGGTCTGTTTCTGTGCTGTAGTTTCTATGGTTCTATGGTTCTAAGTTCAAGTTTAATTGTCATTCAACCATCACGAGGATACAAACAAATGACATGGTGTTCCTCCTTGGGGCCAAGGTGCAAAACACCGTACCAACAGCACACAGCACATGTAGTTGCAATAGCAGAAAAACATACAGCCACAAAAAGTATTTAAAAAGTGATAATATAGCCCAGTGTGGCATAACCTGCAGACTGATGGTGCATGGACGTTGTCCTGGAGACATGTTTCTGTGAGAACTGCGGACAGAAATATTTCTGTAACTATATCTGCTGTGTACTGCTGCTGCACAACTGCAAATTTCACATCATACACATCAGTGATGATAACTCTGGACTCTGATTTGCACGGGACTTTCTGGATGATTTTTTCTACTGCTAGCTCATGGCATTTAGCCCAGTGATTTGTGAACATCCTTAAAATATCTCCCAATTCATCACTTTTCAGTTTGGCAGAAATCCAGCTTTAACAATTATTTGTCACATGTGCATTGGAATATATAATCATACAGTGTTACTGGGACTGAGTTCTAGGGAAAAGTTGAATATGGTGAGAAATCAGTTTGTTCTTGTGTCTTGTTAAAAAGAGGGGCTATGGTAGTGTGGGAAGAGGTACAGAAACAACAGTTAGCATAACGCTTTACAGGGCCACCGATCCTCAATCGAAATTCAATTCCCACCGCTGGCTGTGAGGAGGTTGTACATTCTATCCTTGACCACGTGGGCTTTCTCCCACATTCGAAAGATGTACAGGTCAGGGTTGTAAGTTGCAGGCATACTAGGTTGGTGCTGGAAGTGTGGCGACACTTGCAGGCTGCCCCAGCACGTCCTTGGTTGTTTACACACATGACACATTTCACTGTATGTTTTGATGCACACGTGGCAGATAAAGCCAACCTTTAATCTTTACTCATAGTCCCTCAGGTATGAGCTTTTACACCATATTGCACCTATGTGACCAGTTAATCTACTAACCAATGTGGGAGGAAACCAGGGCAGCCGGAGGTAATCCACAGGGTTCAGAGGGAATGTAAAACTCCCTACTGCCTACAGCAGGAGTCGAACCTGCATCACTAGTGCTGTAACAACACTGCATTAACCACTCGCTTCCGTGCCTGGAGTTGGTGGAAGATGGCACCTTTTCGATCCCAGCGGCTTCTGTAGAGTCAATCAAAAGTGTTATTTGTCTTTTTTAAACGCATTTCTTACGATTGCAAGGACATTAAGAACTTAAAGTACTGCTGGTGTACCCTATCAGGGAGTCGCTGTCTGGTGGAGAAACTGAAGGATTGCGCTCGGTGTGGATCGTGCTGCTGCCTGTGTCGGAGAGGCGCCGGAGGAGTCAGTGCGTGATGGCAATGTGCAGTCTAACAGCGAGTGATCGCCTTGGTCACTTTCCTTGTCATCACATGGCCCTGTTGAACATTGTTAATGAGGAATGCTGCAGGTCCAATTGATGAATGGCAGGGGCAGGCAACAGGGGAGTTGTGTGGCCTCGGTCGTTGTGAGAACTAGGCCTCAAACCAATGTTGCTCGTTTACAACGGCCCAGGAGAGAGGTGTGGGAGTTAGTGCACTCCACCAGAGGCAGTGTGGCATGGCATCGAAGCTGGAGTCAGTACTGCCCCCCAGTGCCCACTCAGCAGAAGACAAGCTGTATTGTGTTCGACTGCAGACTGCTGCAACAGTCATGGACTCAGGGACTTGGACTGTTTTGTTTGGGTGACTGTATTTTACTGGTATCTTATATATGCTTTGTCTTATTGGTTTTTGTTTTGTTTTATTGACTATTGATACTGTGTTTTGCACCTTGGCCCAGGAAAAGCAGTGTTTTGCCTGGCTGTATTCATGGGTGTTCATGTATGGTTGAATGACATTTAAACTTGAACTTGAAGTACTGACGTGGAACTCAATTTGCAAAGTTAATACAGAGACTGGCTGATAGTTAGATAGTGAATGGATCCAGGGTTATGAGAATAGTGGAGCAATGAAAGATCGGTGTGATCTTCCATACTGTGCAGGACAAGTCATTGGACATGTTTAAAACCCAAGAGGTTTTCGATTAGTCAGAGCGTCAAAGGATACGGGGAAAAGGCAGGAGAATAGGGTTGAGAGGGATAATAAATCGGCCATGATAGAATGGTAGAACTTATTTGATGGGCTGAGTGGCCTAATTCTGCTCCTGTGTCTTGTGGTCTCATCGTCTTATCTTAAACAAATCATTTGACTCATGGTCCCTCAAGTCTGAGTTTTTGAATGGGTGGGCCGGCTCGGTTCCCCCACCACTGCTCAGGCGATTTTTTTATCTTCCCTTTCAGCTGCTTAGAACTTGGCTAAGTGTCAACGGTGCCTCAGTTGTTAGCACGGATAGTTGAGTCTAACGTTTGTGGTTTGAAATGTCAGAGAACTGAGTGTGTGTCTAGCACAGTGAAGGGGTGCGAGGGGGGAGACATCCCGACTGCGGTTCAAAGTAAATTCATTATCAAAAGTACATGTATGTCACCATGTACAACCCGGAGATTCATTTTCTAGTGGGCATTTATTATAAGATAATAAAGAAACACAATAGAATTTATGGAAAACTATATGTAAACAAAGAATGATAAACATCTAATGTGCAAAGGAGGACAAACCCTACAAATAATAAATAACAATAAGTACATAATACCAAGCTGTGCAGCCCACGAAAGTGAGTCTGTAGGTTGTGAGACCTGTTCAACGAAGTTGAGTGAGGTTCCCTACTGCTCTCTCCACGTTTACTTATCTACTCCTTTCAACATCCGGTAGGTTTCAAAGAGATCCGCCCCTGCATTCTTCTAAGTTCCAGCGAGTACAGGCCCAAAGTTGCCAAACGCTCCTCATATGCTAACCCCTTCATTCCCAGAATCATCTTTGTGAACCTCTTCTGGACTCTCTCCAATGACACATGCCTTTTCTGAGATATGGGGCCCCAAAACTGTTGACAATACTCTGTGTGGCCTGACCAGTCTTATAAAGCCTCAGCATTATCTCTTTGCTTTTATATTTTACTCCCATTGAAATAAATGCCAACATTGGATTTGGTCGTCTTTACCACTGACACAACCTGTAAATTAACCTTCTAGGAGTCTTGCATGAGGTCTCCCATGACCCTCTGCACCTGTAATGTTTGAACCTTCTCCCCATTTAGATAATAGTCCACATTGTTGTTCCTTTTACCAAAATGCATTATCATACGTTTCTCAACGCTGAATTCCATCTGCCACTTTTTTGTCCATTCTTCCAATTTGTCTAAGTCCTGCTGCAATCGCATTGCTTCCTCAGCACTACCTACCCCTCCACCTACCTTTGTATCATCCGCAAACTTTGCCACAAAGCCATCAATTCCATTATCTAAATTATTGACAAACAATGTGAAAAGTGCAGTTCCAATACTGACCCCCTGTGGAACAGCACTAGTCACTGGCAGTCAACCAGAATAGGCTGCTTTTATTCCCACTCGCTGCCTCCTGCCAGTCAGCCATTCCCCTATACATGCCAGTATCTTTCCTGTAATCTTGATAAGCAGCCTTATGTGTGGCACCTTGCCCCCACCCTACTTGTTACTTCCTCGAAAAACTCCTAACAGATTTGTCAGGCAAGATCTCCCTTTAAGAAACCATGCTGACTTTGACATATTTTATCATTAGTCTCCAAGTACCCTGAAACCTCATCCTTAATAATAGACTCCAACACTTTCCCAATCACCGAGGTTAGGCTAACTGGATGATAATTTCCTTTCTTTTGCCTTCCTCCCTTTTTAAAGGGTGGAATGACATTTGCAATCTTGTCCTCTGGGACCATGCCAGAATCAAATGATTCTTGAAAGATCATGACCATTTCCTCTTCAGCAACCTCTCTCAGTACTCTGGGATGTAGTCCATTTAGACCAGGTGACTTATCACACCTGAAGACCTTTGAGTTTGCCTTGCACTTTTCCCTTTGTAATAGTTTTGATCTTCCCATACAGTATATTATCTTGTGATTCATTTTCTTGCTGGCATTTACAGGAAAATAAAGAAATACAATAGAATTTACAATGAACCGTTCATAAAAACTGACATCAACCAACGTGGAAAAGAAAACAAATTTTTAAAAATTGAGAATAGTAGTAAAGAATCTTTGAAAGTGAGTCTGTAGGTAGTGAGGCTTGTTCAGTGAGGTGAGTGAAGTTATCCACACTGGTTCAGGAGCCTGAGGTTTGAAGGATAATAACTGTTCCTGAACCTGGCAGTATAGGACCTGAGTGCCCTGTGCCTCCTGCCCAATGGTAGCAGTGATATAGAGAGCATAGCCTGGAGGGTGGGGGCCCTTGATTGTGGATGCTGCTTTCTTGTGGGCTAGAGGAGAGTTCAGGGCAAGATGATTAATTCGGGTGACACCAGCAATGACAGATGATGGAATCTGGAGTGAATGTGTTGTAGGAACTCAGTGAGTCAGGCAGCATCTGTGGCAAGGAAGAAATTGTCAATGTTTTGGATCGTGACTTAAATATATGCCTTAACCACTATTATTAAAGCTGGTTACTGGCCACACATATCCCTTAACTAACATTATTATAGCTGTTTACTGGTCACAAATATCCTTTAACGAATATTATTGTAGCTGGTCACTGGTCACCTTTATCGCTGGTTACTGGTCACAGTGGTGTTTGTGTGACCTGCTATATTAGAGCCACCCTCTCTACACTGAATACAGTTCATTAGAAATAGGGCCAGAAGATATAATGTCCGTGAAGTGCTTACCACAGCTCGAATGGCCAAAACTCAGCGGCGTCAACAGAGCTGTATGAAGAAAAGGTGTTTCTCACAGATTGGTGGCAATTATTTAAAAAGAGAGCTCCGCGAGCGTTCGTCCATTGTATGGGGCCTATCAGCGGCGTCAACAGAGGTCTACGAACTAAATAAAAGTACAGAAGGGATAAGCGGAGCAGCCATTGTTGGGAGTAGGCAGTGGCGAGAGTAGAAGTGACAGGCTTTGGCTCAAAGGAGGCTTCGACTCTGTGTAAAGTGTCTGTTAAGGTTTCCTTTTTATCTTTTTTCCTCTCTTTCTGTACCATTTAAGTGGTTGTGGTGTGCTCTTCGTGCCGGAGGTCGGAGAACTGGGAGACCAAGAGTCTCCCGGGGAACTACATCTGCATGAAGTTCGTCCGGCTGTAACCCCTTGAAGACCGTGTTAGGGATTTGCAGCAGCAACTGAATGACCTTCAGCTTCGACGGGAGAGTGAGGAGATAATTGATCAAAGTTACAGGGAAGTAGTCACCCCAAAGTTGCAGGAGGCGAGTAGCTGGGTGACCGTCAAGAGAAATGGAAATAAGTTGTTAGAGCAGAGCACCCCTGTGGCCATTCCCCTCAAAAACAAAGATACTGCTTTGGATACTTTTGTGGGGGATGACCTCCTGGGAGAATGCCATGGCGACCGGGTTACAGGCACTGAGCATGGGTCTGTGGTGCAGAGGGGAAAGAGAGAGAAGAGGGGAGCAGTAGTGATAGGGGACTCAATAGTGAGGGGAACAGACAGGAGATTCTGTGGATGTGAACGGGATACCCGAATGGTATGTTGCCTCCCAGGTGCCAGGGCCAGGGATGCCTCAGGTCACATTCACAACATTCTGGAGAGGGAGGGGGAGCAGCCAGATGTCTTGATACACATTGGTACCAATGGAATAGGAAGGAAAAGCAAAGAGGTCCCGAAAAGAGAATTTGGAGGGCTAGGTAGAAAGCTGAGAAGCAGGACCTCCAGGGTAGTAATTTCTGGATTGCTGCAGGTGCCAGGGGCCAGTGAGGGTAGAAACAGGATGGCTGAGATGCTGGTGCAAGGGGCAGGGCTTCAGGTTCTTGGATCATTGGGACCTCTTCTGCGGGAGGTATGACCTGTACAAGAGAGACGGGTTGCACCTGAACCCGAGGAGAACCAATATTCCAGTCGGCGATGACTACACTGAGAGAAGTGCACCCAGCTGCAGCTTCTGTGTTAAGGAGTTGGAGCTGGAACTGGATGAACTCTGGATCATTCGGGAGGCTGAGGAGGTGATGGATAGGACATGTAGGGAAGTACAGTCGTTACACCCAAGGTGCAGGACACAGGAAACTGGGTGACAGACAGGAAGGGGAAAGCGGATAAGGAGCCAGTGTAGAGTATCTCTGTGGCCATCCCCTTCAAAAACAAGTAAAAAAGTATATCACTTTAGATACTGTTGAGGTGGGTAACCTAACTGAGGAAAGTCACAGTGGTCGAGTCTCTGGCACTGAGTCTGAGTCTGGTTCTGTGATTCAGAAGGGAAGGGGGTGAAGAGACATGCTGTGGCGACAAGGAAGAACGAGATCCCTGGATGGTATGTTGTTCCCGGGTGCCAGTATCCGAGATATTTTGGATTGTGCCACGAGTTAATTTTTATAGATGCACCGCAGAAAGCATTCTTCCAGGGTGCATCACAACCTGGTATGGAAGTTGTCCTGTCCAGGACTGGAAGAAGCTGCAGTAGATCGTGAACACGGCCCAGCACATCACACAAACCAATCTTCCGTCCTTGGACTCACTTTACACTGCACGCTGTTGGAGCAGTGCTGCCAGGATAATCAAGGACACGACCCACCCAGCCAACACACTTTTCGTCCCTCTTCCCTCCGGGAGAAGGCTCAGGAGCTTGAAGACTCGTACGGCCAGATTTGGGAACAGCTTCTTTCCAACTGTGATAAGACTGCTGAACGGATCCTGACCCGGATCTGGGCCGTACCCTCCAAATATCCGGACCTGCCTCTCGGTTTTTTTTGCACTACCTTACTTCCCATTTTTCTATTTTCTACTTATGATTTATGATTTAAATTTTTAATATTTACTAATTTTAACTATTTTTAATATTTAATATTTGTAATCCAGGGAGTGTGAAGCACAGAATCAAATATCGCTGTGATGATTGTACGTTCTAGTATCGATTGTTTGGTGACAATAAAGTATAAAGTATAAAAAGTTCATTCACCTTACTCTGAATGCTATGCGCATTTCAATACAGCACCTTCAGTCCTGCATTTTTCACCCTTTTGAATTTTGCCTCAGTGGTACAATTTAACTCTTTGCTCTGTCTGCATTTGTACTCAATCATTGACTTGTCCTTCCTTACGTTCATGTTACACCCATCATCTACTTGTAAACCTGCTGGCTCGTCCTCAGCTCTGTCATCCTGGTTCCCATCCTCCTGCCATATTGGTTTAAACCACTCCCAACAGCTCCAGTAAACCTGCCTGAAAGAATATTTGTCCTCCTTAGATTCCCTCCTTTTGGTACAGGTTACACCTGCCCAAGAAGAGGTCCCAATGATCCAGAAATCTGAATCCCTGCCCCTGCTCCAATACTTCAGCCACACATTTATCTGCCACCTCATTCTATTCCTATCCTCACTCTTGCATGGCACAAGCAGCAATCTCAAGATTACTACCTTTGAGTTCCTGTTTCTCAGCTTCCTAACTAACTCCCTGTATTCTGTTTTCCGGACCTCCTCCCTTTTTCTACCTATGTCGTTGGTACCAATATGTACCATGACTTCTGGCTGCTCACCCTCCCTTTTCAAGGCAATGTTACAATTGTCATGAAGGATTTCAATATGCAGGTAAGTGGGGAAAATCAAGTTGGTGCTGGATTACAGGAGGGGGAATTTCCAGAGCACCTACGAGATGGATTTTTAGAGTAACTTGTGATTGAGCCTACCAGAGGATTATCTGTTCCGGATTGGGTGTTGTGCATTGAAGTGGAATCAATTAGAGAGCTTAAGGTAAAGGAACCCTTAGGGACAAGAGATCATAATATGATCGAATTCACCCTGAAATATGAGAAGGAGAGGCTGAAGTTGGAAGTAAAGGAATTATAGAGGCATGAGAGAGGAGTTGGCCTGAATTGATTGGAAATCATGTCTGGTAGGGGTGATGGCAGAGCAGCAATGGCTGGAATTTCAGGGAGCAATTCAGAAGGCACGGAATATATACATCCCAAAGATGAAGAAGTATTCAAAAGGAAGATGCGGCTAACAAGAGAAGTCAAAGCCACCATAAAAGCCAAAGAGAGGGCATATAATAGAGCAAAAATTAGTGGCAAGTTAGAGGATGGGGAAACATTTAAAGACCAACAGAAGGCAACTAAAAAAATCATTAAGAAGGTAAAGATGGAATATTAAAGCAAGCTAGCCAATGATATTAAAGAGGATACCAAAAGTTTCTTCAGATACATAAAGTGTAAAAGAGAGGTGAGAGTGCATATCGGACTGCTGGAAAATGATGCTGCAGAGGTAGTAATGGGGGACAGTGAAATGGCAGAAGAACTGATAAGTATTTTGCATCAGTCTTCATTGTGTAAGACAATAACAGAGTAGTGGAAGTTCCAGGTGTCAGGGGCCACGAAGTGTGTGAAGTTACCATAACTAGAGAGAAGGTTCTTGGCAAAATGTAAGTTCTGGAAGAGGCTAAGTCACCTGGACCAGATGGTGTACACCCCAAAGTCCTGAAAGAGGTGGCTGAAGAGTTTGTGGAGGCAGTAGATCTTTCAAGAATCACTAGATTCTGGAATGGCTTTGGAAGTCTGAAAAATTGCAAATGTTATTCCTCTCCAAGAAGGGAGAGAGTCAGAAGAGAGAAAACTATAGGCCAGTTAGTCTGACCTTAGCAGTTGGGGAAGATGTTGGAATAAATTACTAAGGATGAGGTCTCAGGGCACTTGGAGGCCCATGATAAAATAGGCCGTAGTCAGCATGGTTTCCTCAAGGGAAAATCTTGCCTGACAAATCTGTTGTAATTATTTGAAGAAATAATAGGCAGGGTAGACAGAGGAGAATTGGTTGATATTGTGTACTTGGATTTTCAGAAGGCCTTGGACGAGGTGCCACACATGAGGCTGCTTTAACAAGCTACCAGCCTGTGATACTACAGGAGACATTCTAGCATGGATAGAGCAGTGGCTGATTGGCAAGAGGAAAAGAGTGGGAGTAAAGAGAGCCTTTTCTGACTGGCTGCCGGTGACTAGTGGTGTTCCACAGGGTCTGTGTTGGGACTGATCCTTTTTACATTGTATGTCAATGATTTGGATGATGGAATTGATGGCTTTGTTACGACGTTTGCAGATGATACGATGGTAGGTGAAGCAACAGGTAGTTCTCAGGATGTAGAGAGGCTATAGAAAGATTAGGAGAATGTGCAAAGAAATGGCAGATTGAATACAGTGTCAGGAAGTGTATGATCACGCACTTTAGTAGAAGAAATGAAAGCCATGATTGTTTTCTAAATGGAGAGAAAATAAAACAAACTGAAGATCAAAGGGACTTGGGAAACTTGTGCAGGATTCCCTGAAGGTTAACTTGCTGGTTGAGTCTCTGGTGAGGAAGGTAAATGCAATGTTAGCATTCATTTCAAGAGGCCTGGAATATAAAAGCAAGGATGTAATGTTGAGGCTTTATAAAGCACTGGTGAGGCCTCACTTGGAGTGTTGTGAGTTGTTCTGGGCTCCTTATCTAAGAAAGGATGTGCAGAAATTGGAGAGGGTTCAAAGGAGGTTCATGAAAATGATTCCAGGATTGATGACTTGTCACAGGAAGTGTATTTGATGGTTCTGGGCTTGCATTCACTTGGATTCAGAAGCAAGAGGAGTGACATCATTGTAACCTATTGAATAGTGAAAGGCCTTGATAGAATGGATGTGGAGAGGATGTTTCCTATGGTGGGACAATCTAAGACCAGAGGGACACAGCCTCAGAATAGGGGGGTGTCTTTTTAGAATGGAGATGGGGAAGGATTTCTTCAGCCAAGGAGTGGTGAATCTGTGGAATTCTTTGCCACAGGCAGCTGTGGAGGCCAAGTCTTTATGTATATTTAAGGCAGAGATTGATAGATTCTTGATTGGTCAGGGCATGAAAGGAATACGGAGAGAAGGCAGGAGATTTGGGCTGAGAGGGAAAATGGATCAGCCATGATGAAATGGCAGAGCAGGCTCAATGGGCCAAATGGCCTAATTCTGCTCCTACATTGTACGGTCTTATGCAGCGTAATTGTTGTCCATTAACAATGAGCAATGAGAATTTGTACATTTTTGTGCCATCACTAATCAGAATCAGGTCTCCTATCAGCATCATATGTGAAATTTCTTGTTTTGTGACAGCAGTACATCGCAATACATAAAATTACTGAAGGTTACGAATAAATAAATACTGTAAAGGAGGAATAGTGAGGTAGCGTTGAAATGACAGGGGGGATGAAGCCTTTCCTGATATGTCGAGTGTATGTCTTCAGTCATCTGGACAGAGCTCCTCCCTGATGAGAGAGGGCAAGTCCTGAGGGATTTGGAACCCTTAATGAAGCATGTCTCACTTTGAGGCATCGCCTTTCGAAGATCTCCGTGACTGTGGGGAGGCTCGTGGCCACGCTGGAGGCAGCTGAGTTTGTAGCTCTGCAATTTTCCATTCTGTGCAGTGGCCGCTCCGTGCCAGAAGTTGATGCAACCAGTTAGAATGCTCAGCACAGTACATCTGTAGAAATATGTGAGAGCCCTCCATGCAGCCCTCCCGCCCTACCACCCTCCCAACTTCCTTCTTCCCACTTTCTCCCTCCCTCCCTCTCTCCCTTCTTACCATTCTGTCTTTCTTTTCTCTTTCTCTGCTGTCATAAACAGGAGGACCACAGGTTAAACGGAAATGTTTTGGAAGTTCTTTTATAAATTCTTGTGTAAGGATTCATGTGGAAGTTGTAACTGTGGCTCCTGATGTTGGCTATACTGAAACTGTGTGTGACTGTGTACAGTGAGGCTGTGTGTGACTGTGTACAGTGAAACTGTGTGTGACTGGTACAGTGAGGCTGTGTGTGACTGGTACAGTGAGGCTGTGTGTGACTGGGTACAGTGAGGCTGTGTGTGACTGGGTACGGTGACGCTGTGTGTGACTGGTACAGTGAGGCTGTGTGTGACTGGTACGGTGACGCTGTGCGTGACTGGGTACAGTGACGCTGTGTGTGACTGTGTACAGTGAGGCTGTGTGTGACTGGTACGGTGACGCTGTGTGTGACTGGTACAGTGAAACTGTGTGTGACTGGGTACGGTGACGCTGTGTGTGACTGGTACAGTGACGCTGTGTGAGACTGGGTACAGTGACGCTGTGTGTGACTGGGTACAGTGAGGCTGTGTGTGACTGGTACGGTGACGCTGTGCGTGACTGGGTACGGTGACGCTGTGTGTGACTGGTACAGTGAAACTGTGTGACTGGGTACAGTGACGCTGTTTGTGACTGGGTACAGTGAAACTGTGTGACTGGGTACAGTGACGCTGTGTGTGACTGTGTACGGTGACGCTGTGTGTGTCTGGTACAGTGACGCTGTGTGTGACTGTGTATAGTGAGGCTGTGTCTGACTGGGTACAGTGACGCTGTGTGTGACTGTGTACAGTGAAACTGTGTGTGACTGGTACAGTGAGGCTGTGTGTGACTGGTACAGTGAGGCTGTGTGTGACTGTGTACAGTGACGCTGTGTGTGACTGGGTACGGTGACGCTGTGTGTGACTGGGTACAGTGAGGCTGTGTGTGACTGGTACAGTGACGCTGTGTGTGTCTGGGTACAGTGAGGCTGTGTGTGCCTGGGTACAGTGAGGCTGTGTGACTGGGTACAGTGACGCTGTGTGTGACTGGGTACAGTGACGCTGTGTGTGACTGGGTACGGTGAAACTGTGTGACTGTGTACAGTGACGCTGTGTGTGACTGGGTACAGTGACGCTGTGTGTGACTGGTACAGTGAAACTGTGTGTGCCTGGGTACAGTGAGGCTGTGTGACTGGGTACAGTGACGCTGTGTGTGACTGGTACAGTGACGCTGTGTGTGACTGGGTACGGTGAAACTGTGTGACTGTGTACAGTGACGCTGTGTGTGACTGGGTACGGTGAGGCTGTGTGTGACTGGTGCAGTGAAACTGTGTGTGACTGGTACAGTGAAACTGTGTGTGACTGGGTACGGTGAGGCTGTGTGTGACTGTGTACGGTGACGCTGTGTGTGACTGGGTACAGTGACGCTGTGTGTGACTGGTACAGTGAAACTGTGTGTGACTGGTACAGTGAAACTGTGTGTGACTGGGTACGGTGAGGCTGTGTGTGACTGGGTACAGTGACGCTGTGTGTGACTGGTACAGTGAGGCTGTGTGTGACTAGGTACAGTGGCGCTGTGTGTGACTGTGTATAGTGAGGCTGTGTGTGACTGTGTACAGTGACGCTGTGTGTGACTGGGTACAGTGGCGCTGTGTGTGACTGGGTACGGTGATGCTGTGTGTGACTGGGTATAGTGACGCTGTGTGTGACTGGGTACGGTGACGCTGTGCGTGACTGGTACAGTGAAACTGTGTGTGACTGGGTACAGTGACGCTGTGTGTGACTGGTACAGTGAAACTGTGTGTGACTGGGTACAGTGAGGCTGTGTGACTGGGTACAGTGACGCTGTGTGTGACTGG
This sequence comes from Mobula birostris, assembly GCF_030028105.1. NCBI lineage: Eukaryota > Metazoa > Chordata > Chondrichthyes > Myliobatiformes > Myliobatidae > Mobula > Mobula birostris. The sequence goes on along the minus strand of NC_092370.1, from coordinate 2,955,227 downwards.
TACGGTGACGCTGTGTGTGACTGTGTACAGTGAGGCTGTGTGTGACTGGGTACGGTGACGCTGTGTGTGACTGGGTACAGTGACGCTGTGTGTGACTGGTACAGTGACGCTGTGTGTGTCTGGGTACGGTGACGCTGTGTGTGACTGGGTACGGTGACGCTGTGTGTGACTGGGTACGGTGACGCTGTGCGTGACTGGTACAGTGAAACTGTGTGTGACTGGGTACGGTGACGCTGTGTGTGACTGGGTACGGTGACGCTGTGTGTGACTGGTACAGTGAGGCTGTGTGTCTGGGTACAGTGAGGCTGTGTGACTGGGTACAGTGACGCTGTGTGTGTCTGGGTACAGTGACGCTGTGTGTGACTGGGTACGGTGAAACTGTGTGTGACTGGGTACGGTGACGCTGTGTGTGACTGGTACAGTGAAACTGTGTGTGACTGGGTACAGTGAGGCTGTGTGACTGGGTACAGTAACGCTGTGTGTGACTGGGTACAGTGAGGCTGTGTGACTGGGTACAGTGACGCTGTGTGTGACTGGTACGGTGACGCTGTGTGTGACTGTACAGTGAGGCTGTGTGTGACTGGGTACGGTGACGCTGTGTGTGACTGGGTACAGTGACGCTGTGTGTGACTGGTACAGTGACGCTGTGTGTGTCTGGGTACGGTGACGCTGTGTGTGACTGGGTACGGTGACGCTGTGTGACTGGGTACGGTGACGCTGTGCGTGACTGGTACAGTGAAACTGTGTGTGACTGGGTACGGTGACGCTGTGTGTGACTGGGTACGGTGACGCTGTGTGTGACTGGGTACGGTGACGCTGTGTGTGACTGGTACAGTGAGGCTGTGTGTGACTGGGTACGGTGACGCTGTGTGTGACTGGGTACAGTGAGGCTGTGTGACTGGGTACAGTGAGGCTGTGTGTGACTGGTGCAGTGAAACTGTGTGACTGTGTACAGTGACGCTGTGTGTGACTGTGTACAGTGACGCTGTGTGTGACTGGTACGGTGACGCTGTGTGTGACTGTGTACAGTGACGCTGTGTGTGACTGGTACGGTGACGCTGTGTGTGACTGTGTACGGTGACGCTGTGTGTGACTGGTACAGTGAAACTGTGTGTGACTGGGTACAGTGAGGCTGTGTGTGACTGTGTACAGTGACGCTGTGTGTGACTGGGTACGGTGACGCTGTGTGTGACTGGGTACGGTGAAACTGTGTGACTGGGTACAGTGACGCTGTGTGTGACTGGTACAGTGAAACTGTGTGACTGGGTACAGTGACGCTGTGTGTGACTGGGTACAGTGACGCTGTGTGTGTCTGGGTACAGTGAAACTGTGTGACTGGGTACAGTGACGCTGTGTGTGACTGTGTACAGTGACGCTGTGTGTGTCTGGGTACAGTGAAACTGTGTGACTGGGTACAGTGACGCTGTGTGTGACTGGGTACGGTGACGCTGTGCGTGACTGGTACAGTGAAACTGTGACTGTGTACAGTGAAACTGTGCGTGACTGGGTACAGAGACGTTGCGTGTGACTGGGTACAGTGAGGCTGTGTGTGACTGGGTACAGTGATGCTGTGTGTGACTGGTACAGTGAAACTGTGTGACTGTGTACAGTGATGCTGTGTGTGACTGGGTACAGTGACACTGTTTCTGGGTACAGTGACGCTGTGTGTGACTGGGTACGGTGACGCTGTGTGTGACTGGTACAGTGAAACTGTGTGACTGTGTACAGTGACGCTGTGTGTGACTGGGTACGGTGACGCTGTGTGTGACTGTGTACAGTGACGCTGTGTGTGACTGTGTACAGTCAAACTGTGTGGCTGTGTACAGTGACGCTGTGTGTGGCTGTGTACAGTGACGCTGTGTGTGACTGGGTACGGTGAAACTGTGTGTGACTGGGTACAGTGGCGCTGTGTGTGTCTGGGTACGGTGACGCTGTGTGTGACTGGGTACAGTGAGGCTGTGTGTGACTGGGTACGGTGACGCTGTGTGCGACTGGTACAGTGAGGCTGTGTGTGACTGGTACAGTGAAACTGTGTGTGACTGGGTACAGTGGCGCTGTGTGTGTCTGGGTACAGTGAGGCTGTGTGTGACTGGGTACAGTGACGCTGTGTGTGACTGGGTACGGTGAGGCTGTGTGTGACTGGGTACGGTGACGCTGTGTGACTGGTACAGTGAGGCTGTGTGTGACTGGTACAGTGAAACTGTGTGGCTGTGTACAGTGATGCTGTGTGTGGCTGTGTACAGTGACGCTGTGTGTGACTGGTACAGTGACGCTGTGTGTGACTGGTACAGTGAGGCTGTGTGTGCCTGGGTACAGTGAGGCTGTGTGACTGGGTACAGTGACGCTGTGTGTGACTGGGTACGGTGACGCTGTGTGTGACTGGCTACAGTGACGCTGTGTGTGACTGGTACAGTGAAACTGTGTGACTGGGTACAGTGACGCTGTGTCTGACTGGGTACAGTGACGCTGTGTGAGACTGGGTACAGTGACGCTGTGTGTGACTGGGTACAGTGACACCGTGTGTGACTGGTACAGTGAAACTGTGTGACTGTGTACAGTGACGCTGTGTGTGACTGGGTACAGTGACGCTGTGACTGGGTACAGTGACGCTGTGTGTGACTGGTGCAGTGAAACTGTGTGTGACTGTGTACAGTGAGGCTGTGTGTGACTGGGTACGGTGACGCTGTGTGTGACTGGGTGCGGTGAGGCTGTGTGTGACTGGGACAATGAAACTGTGTGACTGGTACAGTGAAACTGCGTGACTGGGTACAGAGACGCTGTGTGTGACTGTGTACAGTGACGCTGTGTGTGACTGGTACAGTGAAACTGTGTGTGACTGGGTACGGTGACGCTGTGTGTGACTGTGTACAGTGACGCTGTGTGTGACTGTGTACAGTGACGCTGTGTGTGACTGGTACAGTGAAACTGTGTGACTGTGTACAGTGACGCCGTGTGTGACTGTGTACAGTGACACTGTGTGTGACTGGTACAGTGAAACTGTGTGTGACTGGGTACGGTGACGCTGTATGTGACTGGTACAGTGAAACTGTGTGACTGGGTACAGTGACGCTGTGTGTGACTGTGTACAGTGAGGCTGTGTGTGACTGTGTACAGTGAGGCTGTGTGTGACTGGGTACAGTGACGCTGTGTGTGACTGTGTACAGTGAGGCTGTGTGTGACTGGGTACGGTGACGCTGTGTGTGACTGGGTACGGTGAAACTGTGTGTGACTGGGTACGGTGAAACTGTGTGTGACTGGGTACGGTGACGCTGTGTGTGACTGGTACAGTGACGCTGTGTGTGCCTGGGTACGGTGACGCTGTGTGTGACTGGGTACAGAGACGCTGTGTGTGCCTGGGTACGGTGACGCTGTGTGTGCCTGGGTACAGTGACGCTGTGTGTGACTGGTACAGTGACGCTGTGTGTGCCTGGGTATGGTGACGCTGTGTGTGCCTGGGTACGGTGACGCTGTGTGTGCCTGGGTACGGTGACGCTGTGTGTGACTGGGTACGGTGACGCTGTGTGTGACTGTGTACAGTGAGGCTGTGTGACTGGGTACGGTGACGCTGTGTGCGACCGGTACAGTGAAACTGTGTGACTGGGTACAGTGACGCTGTGTCTGACTGGGTACGGTGACGCTGTGTGTGACTGTGTACAGTGAGGCTGTGTGTGACTGGGTACGGTGACGCTGTGTGCGACTGGTACAGTGAAACTGTGTGTGACTGTGTACAGTGACGCTGTGTGTGTCTGGGTACAGTGAGGCTGTGTGTGACTGGGTACGGTGAGGCTGTGTGTGACTGGGTACGGTGACGCTGTGTGACTGTGTACAGTGAGGCTGTGTGTGACTGGTACAGTGAAACTGTGTGGCTGTGTACAGTGACGCTGTGTGTGGCTGTGTACAGTGACGCTGTGTGTGACTGGCTACAGTGACGCTGTGTGTGACTGGTACAGTGAAACTGTGTGACTGGGTACAGTGACGCTGTGTCTGACTGGGTACAGTGACGCTGTGTGTGACTGGGTACAGTGACACCGTGTGTGACTGGTACAGTGAAACTGTGTGACTGGGTACAGTGACGCTGTGTCTGACTGGGTACAGTGACGCTGTGTGTGACTGGGTACAGTGACGCTGTGTGTGACTGTGTACAGTGACACCGTGTGTGACTGGTACAGTGAAACTGTGTGACTGTGTACAGTGACGCTGTGTGTGACTGGGTACAGTGACGCTGTGTGTGACTGGGTACAGTGACGCTGTGTCTGACTGGGTACAGTGACGCTGTGTGTGACTGGTGCAGTGAAACTGTGTGTGACTGGGTACAGTGAGGCTGTGTGTGACTGGGTACGGTGACGCTGTGTGTGACTGGTACAGTGAAACTGTGTGTGACTGGGTACGGTGACGCTGTGTGTGACTGTGTACAGTGACGCTGTGTGTGACTGTGTACAGTGACGCTGTGTGTGACTGTGTACAGTGACGCTGTGTGTGACTGTGTACAGTGACGCTGTGTGTGACTGTGTACAGTGACGCTGTGTGTGACTGGTACAGTGAAACTGTGTGACTGTGTACAGTGACGCCGTGTGTGACTGTGTACAGTGACACTGTGTGTGACTGGTACAGTGAAACTGTGTGTGACTGGGTACGGTGACGCTGTGTGTGACTGGTACAGTGAAACTGTGTGACTGGGTACAGTGACGCTGTGTGTGACTGTGTACAGTGAGGCTGTGTGTGACTGGTACAGTGACGCTGTGTGTGACTGGGTACAGTGACGCTGTGTGTGACTGTGTACAGTGAGGCTGTGTGTGACTGTGTACAGTGACGCTGTGTGTGACTGTGTACAGTGACGCTGTGTCTGACTGGGTACAGTGACGCTGTGTGTGACTGGTACAGTGACGCTGTGTGTGTCCCACCAGAGGCTGAATGTGCTTTTTCGGCTGTTTGTAGTGTTGAAAAATTCTGTGCTTCAATTTGCTGGCCATCTGGAAACAGTGTGGGAGGATGGCAAAGTTTTGGAATGAACCCCAAGTGGTTTAAAGCGGAGTGTGGGAGAGGGACTGATTCTTACTGTGGTTACAACGTTGCTCTGTACACCATTACTCACATCTATCCTGCAGAATCTGCTGAAACCTCACACATCTACAAGTAACTGCAGTAAATAAGTTTCACCAAATTATGGCTTTGATTGGCTGGTATCAAGGTACATTTAAAGCTGAATCCAAGTCAGGTTTAACATCACAAGTGAAATTTACTGTTTTGCAATAGCAGTACATCACAATACAGAATAATAAAAACTATAAAGTACTTGTGTATATAATAGTCAATAAACAGTGCAGGGCCAAGAATAGTGTACAGGAGTTGATCATGCATCAAAAACCGGAAAGCAGAGTGGAAGAAAGTGTTCCGGATTGCTGCGTGTGTGCTTTCCGTCTCCTGTAACTCCTCCCCGATGGTGGTAATGAGAAGGGGGAATGCCCTGGGTGATGGGGGGTAACGTCTTTTTGTGGCTTTGCCTTTTGGAGCTGTCCTGAATGCTAGGGAGCCCAGTGTCCACGATGGAGCTGGCTGAGTTTACAACGTCCATCAGCTTTTTCCGATCCTGTGCAGTGGCTCCTCCATAACGGACAGTGCTTTGCCTTTTTTAAATAGTTTTACGGTTTGCCATAGGCTGCCTTACTGAAAGTCTGTACTGTGTGACTTCAGTTGAACCACAGTTCCGATGTGAATAGATAACTGCCACCTACCACACATTCAGCACGTAGAGCAGGTGGGCAGACTTCTACCCACAAGCACAGGACTGTCTGCAGATGCTGGAAATCCAGAGCAACACACGCAAAATGCTGGAGGAACTCAGCAGGCCGGGCAGCCTCTATGTTTTGGGTTGAGACCCTTCATCAGGACTGGAAAGGAAGGGGGGAAGAAACCAGATTAAGGTTGGGGGGGCGGGGACGGATGACAAGCTGGCAGGTGATCGGTGAGACCAGGTGAGCGGGAGGGTAGGTGGGTGCGGAGGGGGGAATGAAGTGGAAAGCTGGAAGGTGAGAGGTGGAAAAGGTGAAGGGCTGAGGAACATGGAATCTGATAGGAGATGAGTGGACCATGAGAGGAAAGGAAGGAGGAAGGAACTAGGGGTGGGGGTGAGGAGAAGAGAAGAGGAAAGAGGGGCAGGAATGGGGAACTAAAGAAGAGGGAAGGGGAGGGAAAATTACTGGGGGTTAGAGAAATAATGGAACCATGGACTCTGGTTTTCATAAATTCTATAACTACTGTTCTCTCCTAACAGAGTCTTTCTGCCGAGTCTTGAAGATGTGAGTTCTCGGGAGTGATTGAATGGGTTAGGTCTTCATTTCCTAGAATGTAGAAGATTGAAGAGATATTCGATAGGGCAGGGGTCCCCAATGTTTTTTGCACTGTGGACCGGTTTAATATTGACGATATTCTTGTGGACCGGCCGACGGGGGCGGGGGGGGGGGTGTTCAAGTTCAACAGGGCGTGACAGGGAATGAGGAAAGGTGCAGCTGACTCACATCGTTTCCTCACGGCCCAGTAGCACATGCTTTGCGGCCTGGTGGTTGGGGACCGCTGCGATAGAGGAATACAAAATAATGAGGGGTATAGGCAGAGTAAATGCAAGCAGGCTTTTTCCACTGAGGAGGGTGAGACTTGAACTAGAGGTCATGGGTTAAAGGTGAAAGGTGAAATGTTTAAAGGTAACATATGGGGGATCTTCCTCACTCGGTGGGTGGTGAGAGCTGCCAGCACAAGTGATGGATGCAGGGTCGATTGTGGATGACAGGGGTATGGAGGGCTGTGTACGGTGCAGGCCGATGGGATTAGCCAGAAGAGCAGTTTGGCATGGAATAGATGGGCTAGAAGGCCTGATTCTGTCTGTTGTGTTCTAGGACTCTCTGCTGCCAATACCATCAATCATCTCCGGTACTCTCAGAGATTGAGTGGGACCAGGATCGGTCAAGATGGAATGGTGGAACAGACCCAATGGGCTGAATGGCCTCATTCTGCTCCTATGTCTTATGGTTTTATGTTGGTGCTGATGTTTATTTCCAGGGTTGTGTTATCCAGCACTTTTAAACAGGGTGTTTCATGGGAGTTTGAGGTAATACTCCAATAACAAAACAAATTTCTACGTGTTGTTAACTGGGGCACATTCTACTGTGGTGACCTCAAATCACTGTGAGTGCACCAATGTTACTTTCAAAGAGAAAGGACTTTTATCAACTGTTTCAGTGGCTTTGAAAATGTCTTTTTAAAAGCTAAGAATAGGGCATGCCCTCTTCTCATTGCTACTGGCAAGGAGGAGATACAGAAGCCTGAAGCCACCCGCTCAATGTTTCTTCCCCTCTGCCATCCGATTTCTGAATGGAAACTGAGCCCATGACCACCACCTCAAAACTTTCTGGCACTCTTCTTGCACTACTTAGTGAGTTTTTTTTTTCTTTATTTCTTTATTAAACTTCTTATTGATTTAAAAAGAGCATATATACAAACAAGAGGAGAATTATCTCAAATATATATATAAATAACAATACAAACAGGAAGTGAAATTGACGTTATCAAAATCATACATAATATTAAGCTAATATGTAGTATATAACAAAAAAGAAGACAGCTAATTCTCCTCTTGTCAATTCATGGAGAGAGAGAAAAAACTTTAAATTTTTAAATTATGAAGGAATAAAAAACCCACTACACTATACGAGAAAAGGAAAAGAAAAGGGACTGAGCATACCATTCTGAGGATACGGCCAAAAAAAAAGGAAAGACTTTCTGATCAAATCTAAAACTTCGAAAAAAAGTTGTTAAAGTTATTTTTTTCTTGTATATCTACTTACTGTAACGTATAGTTTTTTATTATCTATTACAATGTATTGCTACCCCAAAACAGCAAATTTCACGAGAAATGCCAGTGATATCAAACTTGAGTCTGATTTGGATTCTGGAAAAAAGGCCACTATCGATAAAACTCTGCAAACCCTTCTCCGTTTGCCTCTCTACTGCAAGTAAGCCCCTGCATGAGTCGTTCATTGTCCACTGTGGTTTTGGGTGCTTTTCAACTGGACAGCATCAGACTTTCTTGCTGTACAGCTGCAAAATACAAATGTTATTTTGTATAAAAGAAAATTTAAAGTGTTTGAGTTCATTTCATCCAATTTCCTTTTTCTTTTTTTGCAGACACAGTCAGTCTCGGCAACTAAAATGCCGTGGCCCGAGGAATTCTACCTGGAGCAGAGGTGGGGTAATGCTGAGCCGGGGGAGTCTGGGAACTGGCCAGTTGATGACGATGACTATGATCACTCTGGATCAGGTTCTGGTAAGCTGCCAGCAGCACCTCTCCACACTTCATACAGTTTCATTTGCTACCAACGGGGGTGTTGTGGATAGTGTGTGGAGATGATGATGATGGCGTGTTGGCCGTCCTCAACCGTGGGATTGAGTTCAAGAGCCGTGAGGTAATGTTACAGCTGTATAGGACCCTGGTCAGACCCCACTTGGAATACTGTGTTCAGTTCTGGTCACCTCACTACAGGAAGGATGTGGACACTATAGAGAAGATTTACAAGGATGTTGCCTGGATTGGAGGGTGTACCTTATGAGAATAGGTTGGGTGAACTTGGCCTTTTCTCCTTGGAGCGATGGAGGATGAGAGGTGACCTGATAGAGGTGTATAAGATGATGAGAGGCACTGATCGTGTGGATAGTCAGAGGTTTTTTTCCCAGGGATGAAATAGCTAACACGAGGGGGCATAGTTTTAAGGTGCTTGGAAGTAGGTACCGAGGGAATGTTTTTGACACAGAGAGTGGTGAGTGTGTGGAATGCACTGCCGGCGATAGTGGTAGAAGCAGATACAATAGGGTCTTTTAAGAGACTCTTAGATAGGTACATGGAACTTAGGAAATTAGAGGGCTATGCGCTAGGGTTCTAGAGATCTGAGGGGAAGGGTAGTCCAGTTTTGGGGTTTCTGGTGGGAGGTGCGGAGCGGGGAGCAGGGGAGGATGCTGCAGAATGCTGTTGGTAGGAGAGTCCCTGTTGCACGAAGTGCTTTGTGCAGGTGAATATCTCCGAGGTGGAAGGGTCAAAACTCCTGAGAGAGCCAGTTTGTCTGAGATGGATTTCGAGTGAAGTTCCAAATACGCCGTGTGTTTTCACACGGACCGTGGTCCAGCGTGAGAGTAAAGATGACTCCAACATCATGTGCACATTGGACTGGCGTAACGTAATGGGCCCTTCTCTTGTTTTTCTTTTCTCTTCCTATTAACTGTTCAATAAAGTGAAATTTGTAAATATACTTACTTTATAACTTTATGTATGATTTTTTGCCGAGGCAGAATTTACACAGCGTTTGCTCAAATCAAGGTTTCTTTAATCGGCACATCACAACGTTCCTGTTTGTTGAAGTGTAAATCATACACACCCTTGCGTACATTGTGTGTGAAGGGTGCCCTGCTCACTGCTGTGTCACGAAGCTGTTAGTGGAGCCCAGAGAGAGGGGGACTGAAATATATATTTAAAAATTCAATTATGTAATTAGTGCAAAAAGAGAGGAAAATAATAGACATTGGTCCATTCAAGGATCAGGTAGCAGAGGGGAGAAACTGTTCCTAAATGTTATTATCACCATCTGATATAGAGGGGCTGGAAAAAGCTGCAGAGAGTTACAACCTCGGCCAGCTCCATCATGGGCACCTCCGCAGCATCCAGGACACCGTCAAGAGGCGATGACTCAGGAAGGTGGCATCCATTATTAAAGATACCATCACCCAGGACGTGCCCTCTTCTCATTGTAACTGTCAATGAGGGAGGGAGTACAGCTTCAAAAGGCGATGCCTCATGAGGGTGGTATCCATCATTAAGGACCCAGGACATGCCGTCTTCTCATTGTTAACATCAGGGAGGAGGTGCAGGGACCAGAAAACACAGTCAACGTTTCAGGAACAGCTTCTTCCCCTCCGCCATCAGATTTCTGAATGGACAATAAACCCATGGACACTACCTCACTATTTTCTTCTCTTTTTGCACTTCCTATTTATTTTTAATGTATTTGTTATTATAATGTATACGTTATTAATGTGTACTGCTGCCACAAAACAACAACTTTTACAACATACGGTACTCCAGTGACGTTAAACCGGATTGTGATCAATAAACCAGAGCTCATCTCCTGGTCTGATGGTAACTGAAGCATCTGTCTGGATTTATGAAGTTGCACTTTATGATGGAGTTTTGTTGGTGTGATAAGACAGTATGATGCACGGTAACAGACAGCATGTTTAAATTGCTGGGCTTGTTCTGAACCTGTCCAATTTAGCATGGTGGTAACGTCACACATACACTAAGTTGTGTCCTCGGAATGCAGACATATCTTACCATGGACTGTGGCAGTGATATCAGTGCTGGCACAGATTGGTAGCTCTGCCCCTGGACTATTGACAAAGTGAAGAAAGTTCTCCCCTCCTGTGGACTCTTTCCGGATCAGTTTAGTACCTGATCTCTTTGTGACTCTTGCAGGCTTAGTCAGTATTGGTGGATGCTGTTGGAATCTGATGTTTTTGATCCAAAGTTCTTTCAGAATTCAGGAGAGAGACACAAATCTTGTTGCTGGACAGTCATTTTATTCAGTGCTAATAGAACAAAAGAGAATTAGAAACATTGATCTGCGAAAGGACAAAGAACAGGGGAAAGGACTAAAGATGGTGGACCAAGGTGGTCTGTCCTTCTTATATCCCATAGATAAAAACGTTGTATTCAAATTTGTAGATAAGAGTTAACCAATCAAGCAGCCTCTATTCTAATTAAGTGATACCAGAGAACTTTCCCAGAGTCATACAGAATTGTAACCACTGAACAATTACGTTTACATACTGTGACCCACTAGGAAACATACTGAACAGTTACATGTATATAGGTAGTTGTATAAAATGCGGTGCATTCTACTGAAATCAAGCATTACAGTGTTACTTACACCCAGCTTTCAAGATAGCTTTCCATTTCCTACACAAAAGCTAGCAAGTTGACAGATCAGCCAACTGTTAGGGGTGCTGGTGGGAACAGGATTAGAACATAGAAACCCAGAACATGGAACATTCAACACAGAACGCTGTAGGCTCTTCGACCCAGGATGTTGTGCCGACCTTTTAACCTACTCAAAGATCAACCTAACCCTTCCCTCCCACATAACCCTCCATTTCTCCATCATCCATGTACCTATCTGAGAGTTTTTTAAACGTCCCGAACTTATCTGCCTGTGTATGACTTTTTAAAAATCATGATGTGCTTGAGGAAACAGATGAGAAAGTGAGCAGATTAGAAATCAGACAAGTACAGAAACGGATTGTCCGGTATCTTTGCACTTAACTCCCCCCCACCTACCAAAATGCATTCATTGTAAAAAATAACGAGGAAGATTAAATATTAGATTACAAACAAGAGAAAATCTGCAGGTGCTGGAAATCGAAGCAACGCATACAATGCTGGAGGAACTCAGCAGGCCAGGCAGCATCTATGGAAAAGAGGCCAGTCTCGGCCTGAAACGTCGACAGTACTCTTTTCCATAGATGCTGCCTGGTCTGCTGCTAAAGATTAGATTTATTTGTCACAGTGAAATGCGTCACTTGTGCAAACAACGACACAATCAGAGGATGAACTGGGGGCAGCCATACTTTCAGTGCCAACGTAGCATGTCCACAACAGACTAACTTCTCAAATTAATATAATTTTCTTGTTAAACCACCTTGCTCTACATGTTTGAGATCTGGTTTAGCAAACGTAAAATTCACATCACACTAGGTAGACTGAAGATAAGTAACGTGAAGCAATTGCTGTGCATAACTACCCTTACATCAGATAAGATTCTGTCTCCAGACTTCACTGAGATTAAATGATACTGCACATCCGACCACACTGTGCCGTAAAACCACCACCTCCATCTGCTGAGCTGAAGATATTACTCAGGGTAATTGGCGGCTGGGTAAGCTGTTAAAAAGGACATGCAGGTTGTCTTGCTTCATTTTAACAAAAAGGAACTACCTGTATCTTTATTTGAACATGCTGTGCAAGAGTGGGCGATTCAGTTATATAAAGAGTAAAAGGGAGATGAGAGTTGATATTGGACCATTGAAAAGTGATGCTGGTGAGGTACCAATGGGGCACAAAGAAATGGCAGATGATCTTAATGAGTACTTTGCATCAATCTTCACTGTGGAAGACACTAACAGTGTGCCAGACGTCTGTGAGTGTCAGGGAGCAGGAGTGAGTGCCATTGCTATTACAAAGGGAAAAATACGAGGCAAACTCAAAGGTCTTAAGGTGGATAAGTCACCTGAGCCAGATGGACTACATCCCAGAGTCCTGAGAGAGGTTGTTGAAGAGATAGCGGATGCATTGGTCATGATCTTTCAAGAATCACTTCATTCTGGCATGGTCCTGGAGGGCTGGAAGATTGCAAATGTCACTCCACTCTTTAAGAAGGGAAGAAGTCAAAGGAAAGGAAATTATAGGCCAGTTAGCCTAAACTCAGTGGCTGGGAAAGTGTTGGAGTCTGTTATTAAGGATGAGTTTTCAAAGTACTTGGAGACTAATGATAAAATAAGTCAAAGTCAGCATGGTTTCTATAAAGGGAAATCTTGCCTGACAAATCTGTTAGAGTTCTTTGAGGAAGTAACAAGCAGGTGGACAAAGGAGAGACAGTGGATGTCATTTACTTGGATTTTCAGAAGGCTTTTGATAAGGTGCCGCACATGAGGCTGCTTAGCAAGATAAAATCCTATGGTGTTCCAGGAAAGGCACAGGCATGGATAGAGAAATAGCTGACAGGCAGGAGGCAGTGAATGGGAATGAAAGTAGCCTTTTCTGGTTGGCAGCCAGTGATTAGTGGTGTTCCTCAGGGGTCAGTATTGGAACCACTACTTGTTTGTCAACGATTTGGACAATGGAATTGATGGCTTTGTGGCAAAGTTTGCGAATGATACAAAGATAGGTGGAGGGGTAGGTAGTGCTGAGGAAGCAATGTGATTGCAGCAGGACTTAGTCAGATTGGAAGAATGGGCAAAAAAATGGCAGATGGAATTCAGTATTGGGAAATGTATGATAATGGATTTTAGTAAAAGGAGCAATAGTACAGATTATTATCTAAATGGGAAGAAGGTTCAAACATCAGAGGTGCAGAGGGACTTAGGAATCCTCATCCAAGACTCCCAGAAGGTTAATTTACAGGTTGAGTCAGTGGTAAAGAAGACAAATGCAATGTTGGCATTAATTTCAAGGGGAATAGAATATAAAAGCAAAGAGATAACGCTGAGGCTTTATAAGACACTAGTCAGGCAGCACATGGAGTATTGTCAACAGTTTTGTGTGCATTATCTCAGAAAGGATGTGTTGTCATTAGAGAGAGTGCAGAGGAGGTTCACAAGGATGATTCCAGGAATGAAGGGGTTAACACATCAGGTAGTTTGGTAGCTTTGGGCCTGTACTCACTGGAATTTAGAAGAGTGCGGGTGGGGGGGTGGATCTCAATGAAACCTGCTGAATGTTGAAAGGTAGACATGGAGAAGATGTTTCCTCGTGGGGAGGTTGGGATCAGCCATCATAGAATGTCAGAGCAGGCTCTGGGCTGAATGGCCTCATTCTGCTCCTGTGTCTTATGGTCTAAAGGCCTGGATAGAGTGGATGTGGAGGGGATGTTTCCCATAGTGAGGGGAGTCTCGGGCCAGAGGGCACAGCCTCAAAATAGAGGGACGTCCCTTTAGAATGGAGATGAGGAGGAATTTCTTTAGCTGGGGATAGTGAATTCATTGCCACAGATGACTGTGGAGGCCAAGTCACTGAATATATTTAAAGCGGAGCATGAAGGTTCTTGACTAGCCAGGGTGTCAAAGGTTACAGGGAGAAGGCAGGAGCTTGGGGTTGAGAGGATAGAATAGTCTAATGGTGGAGCAGACTCAGTGGGCCAAATGGCCTCATTCTGCTCTGTGTTTTATGGTTTTATCAAAGAGTTGGAAAGCAGAGCAGAGCGTCTCTGTTCTATCACAGGGGATGGCCCTTGTGCCAGAGAATCATCTCTCTCCCTACCACCCTCCCTGTTTTAACGCAAAGGGTCCTTGAATCTTCTGAGACCGGAAACGTCTGTTGAGAAAGCAGATTGATTGAAACTTTGTACTCCCCTCCGAATCCGAGCATCACTCAGACGTGCCCCTCCTGTCCTGCCGCTAATCCTCACACGGTCGCCTATCAAGCTCAAGCTCAAGTTCAATTGGCATTCAACCATACATGAATATCCACGAGTACAGCCAGGCAAAACAGTGCTCCTCCAGGGTCAAGGTACAAAAGGCAGAACCAACAGTCATACACAGCACAAGGCACATATAAGGTAGCAGTAAACGCACAGTCACACAAAAAATATAATGTAGCCCAAGTCCCTCAGTGGTATGTTCTGTAGATTGATGGTGCATGGGTGTTGTCGGCAAGAACAGACACACAGCAGTTTGATCATCACATGTTAGTGCAGCCGCAGGCGAACACGATTGGGCTTCTTTTCCATCACGTGAACACTGCAGGGCAGCAGCATTGACAGGAGGGGCTAGTCCCCAGCACAGTGTGGACATCGTGCCACACTGCCTTCGGCATGTTCTTCTCTGGGCGGCAGCAACTAGCGACCCCGTGTCACGAGGGCCTAGACCCAGCTGACTCAGCTCCCCCACCATCAGTCTCACCACTGAGCTGGTGAATTAGACTCATAGTATTCTACATTACCAATGTCCAACAGGGTCTCGTGATCACAAGGAAAACGTACAAGACAATCATCTGTGCACAGACCCTGATGCCTTCCTGTAACAGTGAGTGAACGGCTGATGTTCGGAGGTGCTGACCCTGGTCTACCTAGCTGAGTTCCTCCAGAGGAACATTGGTGAGCGTTCTGTGATTTAGTGCCCACAAAACAAGCACGTGGAACCCTGTGGGCCAGATGTTGGTAGAGCCCAGTAGGCAGGTAAATGAGGTCTGAGTTGGACATCAGATCCACGAAACTTGCAGAAAGTCAAATGATTTGACAGGTTGAAGAAATCTATTGTCTTTAGTGCTGGGCATTCAGAAATCGCAAGACCATTCAGGCATTTTTGCCTGGCCATGTCCACAAATTTGGGAAGTGTCATCACTGCTTGAAATGGCCATTAGATATAAAAGATATTTTTATCGAGCGTGGAACAGGGTCACTGAGCTGCACCACCAAGCAACCCCGAACTTAACACTCACCTGATCAATGACCAATTAGCCTACTAACCAATACTTCTATTAACCTCGGGAGGGAGCTGGAGAACTTGGAGGAAAACGATGTGATCATGGGGAGAACGTACAAACTCCTTACACTCAGCGCCAGAATTGAACTCCTAACTCTGGAACGCTCTGAGCTGCAATAGTGTACACTAACTGCTAGGTTACTGTGGCAACCATGTGATTCTGCAATTTATAAACAATGTACACACTCTTGGGTGTCAGATGCCATCTAATTCTGGGCATCACGTGTAAGGCAGTGCCCAGGACACATCCCCAGGGGTGTGGCACATCAGTTGTGGACACTACACCAGAGTATGTGGAGCTTCTACAGTGGCCTGAGGACCCACCAATGGACAACCCCTCAAGAGAATGTCATATTTGACTTTGAATGATGGCATTACTACCATACTGTCTAACATAAACACGCAGCTCACGCTTTACATCAACCTGTCAAACTCAGGCCTTGTCACTCAGGGACTTGAGAACAAGCGGCAGCTGTGAACGGAGAGACTGAGCAACCAAAAGACCCAAACACTCACCACAGACACCACTTACTCGTGCCCACACTGCAGCAGAGTATGTGGATCCCAGATCGGCCCCTCCCGACACCACTTACTTGTGCCCACACTGCAGCAGAATATGTGGATCCTGGATCGGCCTCTACAGACACCTGAGGACCCACCAGTAGACAACCCCTTAGGAGAACATCATACTCAACTCGAGTGATCGTACTGCTACTGCAGAGTGGAGAAAATGGAAACAGAGATGCAGGCAAATATTTCCATTTAGTACAGTGTAGTTCCATTGAGTTCCTTCAACAGTCTGTGTTTTGCCGTAGATTCCGGCATCTGTAATCTCTCATGTGTCGATTCCATAAGACCATAAGGTTTAGGAGCAGAATTAGGCCATTTGGCCCATTGAGTCTGCTGCGCCATTTCATCATGGCTGATCCAATTTTCCTCTCAGCCCCAATCTCCTGCCTTCTCCCCATACCCCTTCATGCCCTGACCAATCAAGAACCTATCAACCTCTGCCATAAATATATATAAAGACTTGGCCTTCACAGCTGCCTGTGGCAAAGGATTCCACAGATTCACCACACTGGTTTAAGAAATTCCTCCTCATCTCCATTCAAAGCACATATAAGACAGCAGTAAGTGTACAGTCACATAAAAATATATATAGTCCAAGTTGCTGACGCATGTCCTGTTAACCAATGGTGCATGTGTGTTATTAGCAAGAACAAGAGGTTAGAAACACAGAAAACCTACAGCACAATACAGGCCCTTTGGCACACAATTCTGTGCCGAACACGTACTTACTTTAGAAATTACCTAGGGTTGCCCATAGCCCTCTATTTTTCCAAGCGGTCCGCAGGCATACACACACGCACGTATGCAATCCAGCTTGTCGATCCACTGGTAGAAGTTCGAAGTTAAACACTGGAGGGTAGCAGTGATGGGAGGACCAGGCCACAATTCAACATGGACACCACGTTACACTGCCTTCAGCATCTCCTCTCCTGGACTGCAGCGACAGGCTAGACCGCGACTTGAGGCCTAGTCCTTGCTACAACCAAGGCCATGCAGCTGCCCTACCGTCAGTCTAACCAATCAACAAGGGAAGTCGATGTGGAGCATTTTACATCATCAAAGTTGATTGCAAGAGAATCAATAGTTTCTCAAATAATGCATTGCCTGAAAGGTATTATTATGATACTACCCAGAGTATTCTACGTTATCTATCGGATCTGAAGAACTCTATAACTCTTTTTCTATATGATTTATCTACCTTTTTTTACATTTGTTTTTTATATTTGTACAGTTGTCTTTTACACATTGGTTGGTTGTCAGTGTGTGTGCATTTTTTACATTGATGGTATTGTATTTCTTCCACTGTGAATGCCTCCAAAGAAATGAATCTTAGGGTGGAATATGGTGTCATATGTGTACTTTGATAATAAATTTACTGTGAACTTAGATGTAGTAACAATTTAATAAAAGTTTCTATGCAAGTTGACAGGTCGGTCAAGAAGGTGTATGCTGTGTTGGCCTTCATTAGTCGGGGGATTGAGTTCAAGAGCGGTGAGGTAACGTTGCAGCTCAGTAAAACCCTGGTTACACCACACTTGTTCAGTTCTGGTTGCTTCACGATAGAAAGGATGTGGAAACTTTAGAGAGGATGCAAAGTGGATTTACCAGGATGCTGCCTGGATTAGAGAGCATGTCTTATGAGGATTGGATAAGCGAGCTAGGGCTTTTCTCTTTGAAGGAGGATGAGAGGGGACTTGATAGAGGTGTACAAGATGATAAGAGGCATCGATCGAGTTTGTTTTTATTGTCATTACACCATACGCATGTATACCGCCAAACGAAACAGCGTTCCTCCAGACCAAGGTGCACAACACAGCACATATAACTCACACACAACACATAAGGTATTATTACCAAAAATAAATTAACAATTAATAAGGCAACTCAAAAAGTAAACTGTGTAATGCTACTGACATTTCACAAGTGATGAGACCTAAGTGGTGTAATATAGATGTTCATTTTTTTTAGCAAATTATTATAAATAGTAGAATAACTTCAAGGTTATCTCAGTCTGCAGATTTTTTCTAAGGGCTGTCTAATTCTGAACCAAGTCAATAGTCTGCAACCAACGGACCTGATTGGAGTGAGGGACTTGTCTGTGTGAGTGGTCGGGGAGGGGTGTGAGGGTGGGGAGTAGGCTTGCATTGCCATTGATCTGATATTGTTGCCTGTGTTGTTCTACTGAGCAATGTGGGCACGCTACGTTGGTGCCAGAATGTGTGGTGACACTTACGGGCAGCCTCCATCACACCCCAAGCACGTGCTGGTTGTTAACACAAATGATACATTTAACTGAATGTTTTAATGTACATGTGATAAATAAATCTGAATGTGAGTCTGATGCAGGAATAATTTCTGAAAAGAAATTGCCCCTGTGCTTTAAATTACATTTCTGTAGGGCTATGGGTTGGATACGGAGCCATCTCCTCTGAAGCTCCTCTTAAACATGAAAGACCACATCAGAGTTCTTAGTAAATATAATATCAAAGTACATATATGACCCTGAGATATACTTCCTTGCAGGCATTCACAGTAGAACATAAAGAAATACAATAGAATTAATGAAAAGCTCTACAGAAAGACTGACAAAGTTTACAGTTCAAAGTGAATTCATTATCAAAGTACATATATGTCACCATATGCAACCTGAGATTCATTACTTGTGGGCAGACACAATAAATCCATAACAGAATAATAACCATAATAGAATCAATGAGACCACACCAACTTGGGTGTTCAATCAGTGTGCAAAAGACAACAAACCGCAAATACAAAACAAAAGAAATATCAAGAGGATAAGATGAAGGAGTCCTTGAAAGTGAGTCCATAGTTTGTGGGAATGGTTCAGTGATGAGGCAAGTGAAGCTGAGGGGTAATAACTGTTCCTGAAGCTGGTGGTGTGAATCTTGAGGCTCCTGTACATCCTTCCTAATGGTGAGGGTAATAACTTCCTGAAGCTGGTGGTGTGGGTCCTAACGGTGAGGGTAATAACTGTTCCTGAAGCTGGTGGTGTGGGTCCTGAGGCTCCTGTACCTCCTTCCTGACGGTGGGGATCCCTGGTGATGAATACTGCTTTCCTGCGACAGCGTTTCATGTAACTGTGCTCAGTGGAGCGAGGGATTTGCCAGTGATGGACTGGGCCATACTCACTACTTTTTGTGAAAGGATTTTCTGTTCAAGGCATCGGTGTTTCCATATTAGACTGTTTTGTAGCCAGTGAATACACTCAAGACAAACAACCAATGTGCAAAAGAAGACAATTAATAATAATAGCAATACATAGATAAGCTGAGAAGATGAGGTATAGGATCCTATGCTAACAGCTATACTCTAACTGAATGTACCAGTGGAGTTTTCTTAACTGATGCTAACTTTATTGTAGGGTGGTGACCTTTATATTTTATAAACTGAATCTTTCCTTAGTAAGCTTCATCTTTGTTTCGTGTTACTTTATCCGTAAGACTATAAGACCAAGGAGTAAAAATGGGCCATTCGGCCCACTGAATTTGCACCTCCATTCCATCATGACTGATTTATTATCCCTTTCAACCCCATTCTGCCTTCTCTCTGCAACCTTTGACACTGTGACTAATCAAGAGCCTATCAGCCTCCCCTTTAAGTATACCCAATGACTTGACTTCTGCAGCCATCTGTGCTCATGAATTCCATAGATTCACCACCCTCTGGCTGAAGGAACCCCTCCTCATGTCTGATCTAAATGAACGTCCTTGTATTTTGAGGCTGTGTCCTCGAGTCCTAGACTCACCCACTACAGGAAATATGCTCTCCATTTCCATCACATGCTCCTATGAATAAATGACCATGGGATGACGATTTTCCCAAATGCACAAATGGATTTCATCTTGGACTCTCTCATGAACTGGCATTATGATGTAAGGACTTTGAGAACACTATGTCAATAAGTAGTGTTGATACTTTTTCCGAGAGATAGGTAGTCCCTGCACCTAAGTTCCAAAGATGTGGATACCTCCCTCCCACCTCCTCTCTGCTTCCCTGAAAATCACTTCCCCAGGGTTTTTTCAAAGTCAACTGAAATATTGTGAAGAGTTAATTTTGATTTTGTTAACTTTCATATCTACCCTCATTATCGCTTGATAGCTGTGCCTTTGTTTTTTTTTGACTTTTTTTTAATATGTTGAGGTTTCTTGAGGAAATAGATGGTAAAGTGAGCAGTTTGGAATTCATACGAGTACAGAAGCTGATTGATCTGTATCTTTGCATTTAACTTCCTCCACCTACAGGAATGTGTTCATTGTAAAAGATAAAGAGGAAGATTAAAGATCAGCTTTACTTGTCACGTTACATTGAAGCGTCGACACAGACAGTGAAATGTGTCGTCTGCATCAACAACACTGTCTGAGGACGTTTTGTGGGTAGTCCTCACTGATTTGTTGTGACACAAAGGACACATTTTACTCTATACGTGTGAATGGAGGACCTATCAAGGAGAGTTCTTTCTCTTAGCTGGTACAGGGCCTCTGTTGGTCTCCTGTTTCTGGAACTCGACTCATGTCAACTTGAGTTGTCCATTGCATTTCTTGTGTCTTGTTGACTGTGGAAAGACTTTGATGGGTCAGAAGCAGACTCATTTTATAGATTAAAAGATCTTACAGATTACCTTTATTGATCACATGTACACCGAATTGTACATGAAATGACCGTTTAGGTCAATAACTAACCCATTCTGAGGATATGCTGGAGCCAGCCCGCAAGTGTTGACCGAAGAAACCCATGTGCTCTTGGGGAGGGTGTACAAGCTCTTTACAGACAACTGCGGCAATTGAACTCCGATCGCTGGACACTACCGTGCTGCCCAAAACGACAAGATTCTCAACCTCGCAACACCTTACTTTACCATCGCGCAGTGCAGATGGACATGCACTATGTACGCCTGTACACCTGGCTGTTTATGCAAATATCTAATCTGCCAATCCCGTGGCAGCAACTCGGGTAAAAATATGCAGATGTGAGCAAGAAGTTCAGTTGGCTTTGCCTGTGGAATGATTGCTGGTGCCAGATGGGGTGGTTTGAGTATCTCAGAAACTGCTGATCTCCTGGGATTTTCACACACAACGATCTATATAGAGTTTACAGAGAATGGTGCAAAAAAAAACAAAGAACATCCAGTGAGCAGCAGTTCTGTGGGGGAAATCACCTTGTTAATGAGAGAGGTCAGAGGAGAATGGCCAGACTGGTTCAAGCTGACAGGAAGGTGACAGTAACTCAAATGACCACACGTTACAACAGTGGTGTGCAGAAGAGCATCTCTGAGCACAGAACATGTCAAACGATGAAGTGCGTGGGCTACAGCAGCAGAAGACCACAGACATAAAGAAATACACGTAGTGGCCACTTTATTAAGTAGAGGATGTACCAAATAAAGTGGCCACTGAGAATATATCATTGTCATTTCTGGTCGTGCTCTGACTGACAAATCTCCCCATGTTTATCACTTGTGTGAGAGTAGGAGTATTTGTTCCTTTTGATTGATAGAAACTTTAACACGGGAGATTCTGCAGATGCTGGAAATCCTGAGCAACACACACAAACTGCTGGAGGTGCTCATCAGGTCCGGCAGCATCTATGGAGGGGGAATAAACAGTCGACATTTTGTGCTGGGGTTTTTGTAGTTGTAGTCACTTTCCAAAGCTTACCCCACATAAGCAACCAGATGAAGGAGAGATTTGGTTGTGTAAATGCAGCCTGGTATGGGAACAGCAATGCCTTTGCACAGAAAATCCTACAAAGAGTAGTGAATATGGCCCAGGCCATCACGGGTAAAGCCCTCCTCAATATTGAGCACATTTACACAGAGCACTGTCACAGGAAAGCAGCATCCGTCATCAAGGACCTCTTCATCCAGGCCATGCTCTCTTCTCACTGCTGCCATTGGGAAGGAGGTACAGGAACCTCAGGTCCCACACCTCCAGGCTCAGGAACAGTTATTACCCCTCAACCATCAGGTCCCACACCACCAGGTTCAGGAACAGTTATTACCCCTCAACCATCAGGTCCCACACCACCAGGTTCAGGAACAGTGATTACCCCTCAGCCATCAGGTCCCACACCACCAGGTTCAGGAACAGTTACTACACCTCAACCAGGAGGTCCCACACCACCAGGTTCAGGAACAGTGATTACCCCTCAACCATCAGGTCCCACACCACCAGGTTCAGGAACAGTGATTACCCCTCAGCCATCAGGTCCCACACCACCAGGTTCAGGAACAGTTATTACCCCTCAACCATCAGGTCCCACACCACCAGGTTCAGGAACAGTTATTACCCCTCAACCATCAGGTTCTTAAGCCAGTGGGGATAACTTCACTCACATCAACACCGAACTGATTCCACAATCTAAAGACTCCTCTTAAGGACTCTACATCTCAATGTTCTCAATATTTACTGTTATTTATTTATTATTATCCTTGTTTTTTGTATTTGCATGGTTTAGAACATAAGAAATAGGAGCAGGAGTCGGCCATCTGGCCCGTCGAGCCTGCCCTGCCATTCAATAAGATCATGGCTGATCTGTCCGTAAACTCATCTCCATCTACCTGCCTTTTCCCCATAACCCGTAATTTCCCTTATATGTAAAAATCTATCCAACTGTATCTTTATGTTTAGTGAAGAAGCCTCAACTGCTTCCCTGGGCAGAGAATTCCACAGATTCACCACTCTCTGGGAAAAACAGCTTCTCCTCATCTCCGTCCTAAATCTTCTCCCCTGAATCTTGAGACAATGTCCCCTAGTTCTAGTCTCACCTACCAACGGAAACAACTTTCCTACTTCTATCTTATGTATCCCTTTCAAAATTTTTTATGTATCTATAAGATCTCCTCTCATTCTTTTGAATTCCAGCGAGTACAGTCCCAGGCAACTCAATCTCTCCTCATAGTCTAATCTCCTCATTTCTGGAATCAACTGGTGAACCTCCTCTGCACCACCTCCAAGGCCAGTATATCCTTCCTCAAGTAAGGGGACCAGAACTGCACACAGTACTCCAGGTGCGGCCTCACCAGTACCCTGTACAGTTGCAGCATAACCTCCCTGCTCTTGAATTCAGTCCCTCTAGCAATGAAAGCCAACATTCTGTTTGTCTTCTTAATAACCTGTTGTACCTGCAAGCCAACTTTTTGCGATTCATGAGCAAGCACTCCCAAGTCCCTCTGCACAACAGCATGCTGCAATCTTTCACCATTTAAATAGTAATCTGCTCTTTTATTATTCCTCCCAAAGTGGATGATCTGGCATTTACCAACGATGTATTCCATCTGCCAGACCTTGGCCCACTCACTTAACCTATCTATATCCCTCTGCAGACTCTCCACATCCTCTGTACAATTTGCTTTTCCACTCAGTTTAGAGTCATCAGCAAATTTTGCTACATTACACTCAGTCCCCTCCTCCAAATCATCAGTGTTGCCTTTTACATTGTTTAGTTTCAGTCTTTGATGTGTGTAGTTTGTCAATGATAGAATTGCATTTCTTTGTCTTTACCGCAAGAAAGTGAATCTCAGGGTCGTATATGCACTTTGGTAATCAATTTACTTTGAACTTTGAGATGTACAGCACACACTTCTCCAGTCCTGAGACACCAATCCTGAAGCTAGGGACCTTTAATAAATGTGCTTTGAGTGTCTGCAGTTCCTTCCAGGTGTCCTTTAACAGCCAGAGATGTTTGGGCTTAGTGATTTCAAAGATGTTAATCCTCTGAAATCTTCTCGATTTTAACGTGTAACCCATCCAATGGTTGTTGCTGGTCCCCGGACATCACAGTGTCAGTATCATACTGCTTTGGATTTAGAATCAGGTTTCATATCACAGTCATTTGTTGTGAAATTTGATACTTTAAACCTGATTCTCATTCATGGGTTCAGTGTTCATTCAGAATTCTGATGGCAGAGGGGAAGAAGCTGTTCCTAAATCACTGAGTGTGTGTCTTCAGGCTCCTGTACCTCCTCCCTGATGGCAGCAATGAGAAGAGGGCATGTCCTGGGTGATGGGGGCCAACTCATTGCATATACAGACGTGGTCAAGAGGTTCAGTTGTTATTCAGACCAAACGTCAGAATGGGGAAGAAATGGGATCTTTGACGGTATAAATACTTTATTGATTCCGAGTGGGAAATTATTTCATTACAGTAGCAACATTTAAAAACACACTGAGCAGTGTGCAGACTTAACTAATAATAAAGTACAGAATAACAATATACACAATGATAATTTACCAATGTGCAATAATAATGTACAAAATATAAAGCAGAGACTATTGTACTATGATGTGTGTTCTCCTGTCGCACAGAGATGAACTGTTGTATTGCATTTGGTAGGAAAGGTTTTCTGTAACGATCCTTGTGACAGTGGTGCTGAATGATTCTGTTTGGAAGGCTGCTCTGCTGTTTATTCAGTAGGTCATGGAGAGGGTGTGACAGATTGTCCAGAATGGATAACAGTTTGTTTAGTGACCTCCTCTCCACCACTAACTCTGAAGAGTCCGGTTGTAGCCAAGGACGGACCCAGCCTTTTAGATGAGTTTATTTAGTCGTTTTGCATCACCAGCACCGATGCTGCTCCCCCAACATAAAGCTGCAAAGAAGACTGCACTCACTACAACAGACTGGTAAAAGATCTCCAACATCCTGCTGCACACACTGAAGGATCTCAGCTTCCTTAGCAAATAGAGTCTGTTCATCCCCTTCTCGTAAACAGCCTTGGTGCTGGTTTTCCAGTCAAGCCTGTTGTCGAGGTGACACACAAGTATTTGTACTCCTCCACCCCACTCCCCCCAAACTTCTCCCAGAGTGTATACAGGATTCGTCAGAGGCCTTTTTCCTCCTAAAATCAATCACCAGCTCCCTGGTTTTGGCCACATTCAGGAGCAGGTGATTCCTCCTGCACCTCTCCACAAACTGTTCACCAGTCCTCTGTACTCCGACTCCCGCCCATCTCTGATACACCCAACCACCGCAGAGTCATCAGAGAACTTCTGCAAGTGACAGACTCGGATTTGTACGAAAGTCTGAGGTGTTCAATGTGAACAGAAACGGAGACAGGACAGTCCCTTGTGGGGCTCCAGTGCCACTCACCTCCACCTCAGACAGAGAACTACCCAGCCGTACAAACCGGGGTCTGTCTGTCAGGTAGTCAGTACTCCAGGAGATAGTCGATTTGTCTATGCCCATCCTTTGCAGCTTCTTGCTGAGAAGAAGTGGCTGTATTGTACTGAACGCACTGGAGAAATCTAAAAATGTGATTCTCACAGTGCCACCAGCATCATCCAGATGGGAGTGAGCGCTCTGCTGCAGGTAGGCGATGGCATCATCACTCCCACATGAGGTTGGTAGGCAGACTGTAGAGGGTCCAATGAAGATCTCACCTGCGGTCCAGGGTAAGTCAGGACCAGCCTCTCCAGCACCTTCACCACATGAGGTGTGAGGGCAATCGATCTATGGTTATTAAGTTAAGATGGCGTCACCTTCTTGGGTACAGGAACCAAGCAGGAAGTTTTCCACAGCACCAGTATTTTTTCCTGACTCAGACTCAGATTGTAAAGATGCTGCAAAATACCAGCCAGCCGGCTCACACAGGCCTTTGGTCCCCTGGGGCGGATACTGTCCAGGCCAGCAGCCTTGCCTTGATGTAGTCTCTGCAGCTGGCTCCCAGCCTGACCTGCCGTCACAGTCAGGCGGGGGAAGGTTGTCATCCCCATGGAGGCAGGATACTCCAAAAATGGGGAGTTTGGAACACAAGCATTCACCAGAAGGGAAGGAGAAGGCTTTGGGGACATAGAGCGTGTTATATTTTGGTATAAAGAACAATGGTGCAGACTATTATCTGAATGGGGAGAAGGTTCAAACATCAGAGGTGCAGAGGGACTTAGGAGTCCTCATGCAAGACTCCCAGAAGGTTAACTTACAGCTTGAGTCTGTGGAAAGAAGGCAAATACAATGTTGGCATTTATTTCAAGAGGAATAGAATATAAAATCAGGAGATAATGCCGAGCCTTTATAAGACACTAGTCAAGTCACACTTGGAATATTGTCAACAGCTTTGTGCACCGTATCTCAGAAAGGGTGTGTTGCCATTGGAGAGAGTCCAGAGAATGATTCTGGGAATGTAGGGGTTAACATGAGGAGTGTTTGGCAGCTTGGGGCCTGCACTCACTGGAATTCAGAAGAATACGGGCGGGGGGGGTGGGGGTGTGGATCTCATTGAAACCTACTGAATATTTAAAGTTTTATATAGGGTGGATGTGGAGAGGATGTTTCTTATGGTTGGAATATCCAGAACTAGAGGGCACATCCTCATAATTGAGGGGGTTACCCTTTAGAACAGAGATAAGGAGGAATTTTTATAGCCAGAGAGTAGTGAATCTGTGGAATGCTCTGCCACAGACTGCGGTGGAGGCCAATCCATGGCTATATTCAAAGCGGAAGTTGATTGTTTCCTGATTAGTCAGGGCATCAAAGGATATGGTGAGAAGGTGTCTGTATGGGGTTGAGTGGGATCTGGGATCAGCCATGATGAAATGGCAGAGCAGACTCGATGGGCTGAATGGCCTAATTCTGCTCCTGTGTCTTATGATTTCTAGGGATTTTTACTTGTCTATCTACAGACCTGAAGGCTTTCTTCTTCATATTCAAGACTTCTTTCAGGTCATTGGAGATCCAGGCTTTGGTGTTAGGAAGCAATGTACTGTGCTGGCTGGCAAGATGGTGTTCTCACCGAATTTTATATAGTCTGTGATATAGTCAGTCATTTTGTTAATGTCCTCCCTGTGTGGCTCACATAACACATCCCAGTCCGTCCTCTCAAAACATTCCTTAACATTCTGAGTTCATCTCCTTATAATCCTTGTTGACACAGGCTGCCGCTGGAAGCGTGTACCTGGGTGTTGGCGGGACCAGGCTGGGATCAGATCTGCCAGGTGGGGGAAGGGGACGGCACTGTCTGCATCCTTTACATTCGCAAACAGAAGGTCCAGTGTTCTGTTGTCCCATGTAGGGCATCTGACATATTGATAAAAAGTCGGTATTGCTGCCTCGAGAGAAACATGATTAAAATTCCTAGTGACAGCCACAAAAACATTGCGATATTGAGTTTGTATTCTAGCGATGGTTCAATGATTGTTGGTGCCAGACAGGGTGGTTTGAGTATTTCAGAAACTGCCGATCTCCTGGGATTTTCACACACAGCAGTCTCTAGAGTTTACAGGGAATGGTGCGAGAAACAAGAAACATCCAGTGAGCAGCAGTTCTGTGGGTGAAAACACTTTGTTAATGAGAGAGGTCAGAGGAGAATGGTCAGACTGGTTCAAGCTGACAGGAAGGTCAAATAACCATGGTTACAACAGTGGTGTGCAGAAGAGCATCTCTGAATGCACAACACGTCGAACCTTGACGTGGACGGACTACAGCAGGAGAAGACCAGGAGCAAACTCAGTCACCACTTCATTCGGTACGGGAGGGACCTACTGAGAGCAGAGCAGTACAGATCAGTCCAGGCCTTTTGGCCCTCAATGTTGTGCTGACCCTTTAATTTATTTTCACTACTCAGAGTTCCGCTGTATCTGATGTAAAGTCACCTCTTTAGCCTGGTTTTGTCCTCATGTCGCCGTATCACCAAAGGAACTTTGGGTTTGGATGTCCCACTCCTTGTAAGAATGTTTTGACTGAATTTTTTGATTAACAGCTGCTTCCTATTGCTCAAAAAATACTTGCATTAAATTTTCTGTTTCCAAAATACTTCCACTGGCTGTCATAGAGTTATAGAAAAGTACAGCACATAAACAGGCCTTTGGCCCATCTAGTCTGTGCTGAACCATTTAAACTGTCTACTGCCGTCAGCCTGCACCAGAGCCATAGACCTCCATACCTCCTACCATCCTTGTACTTATCCAAACTTCTGTTAACATACATCCACAACCTGCAGCAGGCAACTCACCACCCTCTGTGTGAAGAAGTTTCCTCTCATGTTCCCTTAAACATTTAACCTTTCACACTTAACCCATGACGCCCAGTTGTAGTCTCACCCAACCTCAGTGGAAAAGTCCTGCTTGCATTTACATTATTTTCACATCTCATAATTTTGCAAAACCTTCATCAAATTTCCCTTCAATCTTCTACTCTCCAGGGACTAAAGTCCTAACCTATTCAACCTGTCCCCATAACTCAGATCCCCAATCCTGGCATCATCTTATAAATTTACTCTGTGCTCTTTCCATCTTATTGCTGTCCTGTGTATCTGGTACCATTTGTCTTTATCAGTTTAAGCCCTTACTCCTCAGTAACATGATGGTTGTATGCTTTAGTTTTCAGTTAAGATCATAATTCATAGTAGTAGAATTAGGGCATTTTTGCCCATTGAGTCTTGCACATTCAGAAAGATGAATACTGTAGCTATTAATATTAATTAATGGATAATTACCACAATCAGCACTTAGCCTACAGCCTGCAGTGATTCCTGGCATGTATTTTGAGATCGATTTTCTCTTTCGGCAGGGAATTTTGATACGGAGGTACAGGTGGTGACTTTCAGGCCTGCTCAGGTGAATCCAGACCTGCGGCCCACCGCTGAAGCCACAAGGTCAGCGACTGCCAGAGTGGAGTCAACCACACAGAAAAAAATGCTCAAAAAGCCGGTCCAAACAGAGGTAAGTCGATGCAGCTCCAATTCCAGGAACATTTTCAGATGATTTCTTTTCTTAAGCTGCTTATGTTCTGTGTATTTGATGTTGACTTTGTAAAATTTATCACTATTTTACAATGAATTTTGATCACTGTGTGGTAGAACAGAGGGATCTGGGAATACAGGTCCACAATTCATTGAAAGGGGCACCATAGGCAGATAGGGTCGTAAAGAATGCTCTCAGCACATTGGCCTTCATAAATCAAAGTATTTATAGAACATCGAAATTTACAGCACATTGCAGGCCCTCCAGCCCACATGTAACCTACTCAGTACAGGAGCTGGGATGTTATGTTGAAGTTGGTGAGTGTTGTGTGCAGTCATGGTCACCTGCCTATAGGAGTTCTCTGCAAGGACAAGTCAGCTCAGTCTTTTAGGGGCAGAGGAGATGGACTATGCTTTATGATTATCTGATGGAGCATAAACATGGCAGTTTTGTCTCAGTCTTGCTCACCTGACCTGGAACATCCAGGGGTCAAATGTCATCTATTTTAGGGAGTTTTCCACCATCATCCTGGTAGCGGTGTACATTCCACCCCACATCAGGCGGGCACTGGAGCAGGTGAGCAGTGTCATCAGCAGGCAAGAAACACCACACCCTGATCCCCTCCCGATCATTGCGAGGGGTTTCAACCTGGCCAGCTTGAAGGCGTCTCTGAGCAACCACCACCAACAAATCTGTGGACCCAGAGGAGCCAACGCACTTGACTGCTGTTATACCACCATCAAGAACACTTTCTGCCCACACTTTGGAAAGTCCGATAACCCAGCTGTATTTCTACTGCCGCCCAGCATACAGGCAGAGACTAAAGATCACAGTACTAGTGGCGAGGACCAAGAGGGTATGGTCAAGGGAGGTGAAGGAACGCTTACAGCTCTGCCTTGAATTGGTGGATTGACAATGTTCAGGTGCTTGTCTCTGAGTCTGAATGAATGTGCCACAGTTGTCACCAACTTCATCAAGGCCAGTGTGGATTAGTGTGTCCACCTGAAGAACATACTGGACACACCCAAACCAAAAGCCTTGGATGAACCAGGAGAGTCATAGTCTACTGAGGACTAGATCTGTGACATTCAAGACTGGTGATCAGAATTATATCAGAGGTCCAGGAATGACTTATGGAAGGCTACCTTAAGAGATTAAAAAATAATTCCATTTGAGGTTAAAGACAGAATTGGAGGCATGTTTGCTCTGGTAGGGTTTACAGGCCATTCTGAGGAAACGTACAGGAGCAAGATGGATCAGCTAGCTGAGTGGCATTGCAGCAACAACCTTGCACTAGCACCGGCCTCCCCAGCATCACGGGCATTTTCAAAAGGTGGCGCCATTTGAAAATGCAGAGCATTCTAACCGCTTGCATCACTGTTGGACAGAGGAGCCTTCGCACAGGATCAGAAAATGCTGTAAAAAGTTGCAAACTCAGCCAGCTCCACCATGAGCACCAGCCTCCCCAGCATCCAAGGCATCTTTGAAAGGCAATGCCTGAAAAAGATGGCATCCATCATTAAGACCAGAAGACACAGGAGCAGAATTAAGCAATTCAACCCATCGAGTCTGCTCTGCCATTCCATCATGGCTGATCCCGGATCCAACTCAACCCCATACACCTGCCTTCTCACCATATCCTTTGATGCCCTGACTGATCAGGACACGATCAACTTCTGCTTTAAATATATGCATAAACTTGGGCTCCACCACAGTCTGTGGCAGAGCATTCCACAAATTCACTGCTCTCTGGCTAAAAAACTTCCTCCTTATCTCTGTTCTAAAAGGTCACCCCTCAATTCTGAGGCTGTGCCCTCTAGTTCTGGATACCCCCATCATAGGAAACATCTTCTCCACTTCCACCTTTCAACATTCAGTAGGTTTCAATGAGATCCCCCCACATTCTTCTAAAATTCCAGTGAGCACAGGCCCAAAACTACCCAACGCTCCTCTTGGAGTTTAGAAGAATGAAGGGAGACCTCATAGAAACATTTCGAATGTTGAAAGACATGGACAGAGTGGATGCGACAAAGTTGTTTCCCATGATGGGGGAGTCTAGTACGAGAGGGCATGACTTAAGGATTGAAGGGCACCCTTTCAGAACAGAAATGCGAAGAAATTTTTTTAGTCAGAGAGTGGTGAATCTATGGGATTTGTTGCCACGGGCAGCAGTGGAGGCCAAGTCATTGGGTGTATTTAAGGCAGAGATTGATAAGTAGCTGAGTAGCCAGGGCATCAAAGGTTATGGTGAGAAGGCAGGAGAGTGAGACTAAATAGGGGAAAATGGATCAGCTCATGATAAAGTGGCGGAGCAGACTCGATGGGCCGAATGGCCTACTTCTGCTCCTTTGTCTTATGGTCTTATGGTCTATGTTAACCCCTTCATTCCCGGAATAATCCTCCAACCTCCTCTGGACTCTCTCCAATGACAACACATCCCTTCTGCGATATAGGGCCCAAATTGTTGACAATACTCCAAGTGAGGCCTGCCTAGTGTCTTATAAAGCCTCAGCATTATCTACTTCCTTTTATATTCTATTCCCCTTGGAAATAAATACCAACATTGCATTTACCTTCATTACCACAGACTTACCCTGTAAATTAACCTTCTGGGAGTCTTGCACGGGGATTCCTCAGTCCCTCTGCACCTCTGATGTTTGAATTTTCTCCCCATTTAGATAATAATCCGCACCATTGCTCCTTTTACCAAAATGCATCATCATACATTTCCCAACACTGTATTCCATCTGCCACTTTTTTGCCCGTTCTTCTAATTTGTCCAAGTCCTGCGCAATCACATTGCTTCCTCAGCACTACCTACCCCTCCACCTACCTTTGTATCAGCTGCAAACTTTGAAACATAGCCATCAATTCCATTGTCCAAATTGTTGACAAACAATATGAAAAGTAGTGATTCCAATACTGACCCCTGAGGAACACCACTAGTCACTGGCAGCCAACCAGAAAAGGCCCCTTTTATTCCCAGTGGATGCCTCCTGCCTGTCAGCCATTCCTCTGTCCATGCCAGTATCTTTCCTGTAACACCGTAGGATTTAATCTTGTTAAGCAGCCTCATGTGTGGCACATTATCAGACGCCTTCTGAAAATCCAAGTAAATGACATCCACTGCCTCTCCTTTGTCCACCCTGCTTGTTACTTCCTCAAAGAACTCTAAAAGATTTGTCAGGCAAGATTTCCTTTTACAGAAACCATGCTGACTTTGACTTATGTTATCATTTGTCTCAAAGTACGTGGAAACCTCATCCTTGATAATAGACTCCAACACTTTCCCAACTGTATCGGTGTATCGGAAGGATAGGAAGGTAGGCAGAGGGGGAAGCATGGCTTTATTGGTAAGAAATGATATTAAATCACTAGAAAGAGGTGATATAGGATCGGAAGGTGCAGAATCTTTATGAGTTGAGCGAAGAAATCGCAGGGGTAAAAGGACCCTGATGGCAGTTATATACAGGCCTCCTAACAGCTGCAGTGATGTGGACTACAAATTACAACTGGAAATAGAAAAGGCTTGTCAGAAGGGCAGTGTTATGATAATTGTGAGGGATTTTAACATGCGAATAGATTGGAAAAATCAGGTCGGCACTGGATCTCAAGAGAGAGAATTTGTAGAATGTCTGCGAGATGGCTTTTTAGAACAGCTTGTTGTTGAGCCCACTAGGGGATCGGCTGTACTGGATTGGGTATTGTGTAATGAACCAGAGGTGATTGGAGAGATTGAGGTGAAGGAACTCTTAGGAGACAGTGATCATAACATGATTGAGTTCACTGTGAAATTAGAAAAAGGGAAGCCGAAATCTGATGTGTCGGTGTTTCAGTGGAGTAAAGGAAACTACAGTGGCATGAGGGAGGAACTGGCCAAAGTTGACTGGAAAGAGACACTGGCAGGAAAGACGGCAGAGCAGCAGTGGCTGGAGTTTATGCGAGAAATGAGGAATGTGCAAGACAGGTATATTCCAAAAAAGAAGAAATTTTCAAGTGGAAAAAGGATGCAACCGTGGTTGACAAGAGAAGTCAAAGCCAGAGTTAAAGCTAAGGAGAGGGCATACAAGGAAGCAAAAATTAGTGGGAAGACAGAGGATTGGGAAGTCTTTAAAACCTTACAGAAGGAAACCAAGAAGGTCATTAAGAGAGAAAAGATTAACTATGAAAGGAAACTAGCAAATAATATTGAAGAGGATACTAAAAGCTTTTTCAAGTATATAAAGAGTAAAAGACAGGTGAGAGTAGATATAGGACCGATAGAAAATGATACTGGAGAAATTGTAATGGGAGATGAGGAGATGACAGAGGAACTGAACAAGTATTTTGCATCAGTCTTCACTGAGGAAGACATCAGCAGTATACCGGACACTCAAGGGTGGCAGGGAAGAGAAGTGTGCGCAGTCACAATTACGACAGAGAAAGTACACAGGAAGCTGAATAGGCTAAAGGTCGATAAATCTCCTGGACCAGATGGAATGCACCCTCGTGTTCTGAAGGAAGTAGCTGTGAAGATTGCGGAGGCATTAGCGATGATCTTTCAAAAGTCAATAGATTCTGGCATGGTTCCGGAGGACTGGAAGATTGCAAATGTCACTCCGCTATTTAAGAAGGGGCAAGGAAACAAAAAGGAAATTATAGACCTGTTAGCTTGACATCGGTGGTTGGGAAGTTGTTGGAGTCGATTGTCAAGGATGAGGTTACAGACTACCTGGAGGCACATGACAAGATAGGCAGAACTCAGCATGGATTCCTTAAAGGAAAATCCCTGCCTGACAAACCTATTACAATTTTTTGAGGAAATTACCAGTAGGCTAGACAAGGGAGATGCAGTGGATGTTGTATATTTGGATTTTCAGAAGGCCTTTGACAAGGTGCCACACATGAGACTGCTTAACAAGATAAGAGCCCATGGAATTACGGGAAAGTTACATACGTGGACAGAGCGTTGGCTGATTGGCAAGAAACAGAGAGTGGGAATAAAGGGATCCTATTCTGGTTGGCTGCCGGTTACCAGTGGTGTTCCACAGGGGTCCGTGTTGGGGCCGCTTCTTTTTACATTGTACATCAACGATTTGGATTATGGAATAGATGGTTTTGTGGCTAAGTTTGCTGACGATACGAAGATAGGTGGAGGGGCCGGTAGTGCTGAGGAAACAGAGAGTCTGCAGAGAGACTTGGATAGATTGGAAGAATGGGCAGAGAAGTGGCAAATGAAGTACAATGTTGGGAAGTGTATGGTTATGCACTTTGGCAGAAGAAATAAATGGGCAGACTGTTATTTAAATGGGAAAGAATTCAAAGTTCTGAGATGCAATGGGACTTGGGAGTCCTCGTACAGGATATCCTTAAAGTTAACCTCCAGGTTGAGTCAGTAGTGAAGAAGGCGAATGCAATGTTGGCATTCATTTCTAGAGGAATAGAGTATAGGAGCAGGGATGTGATGTTGAGGCTCTATAAGGCGCTGGTGAGACCTCACTTGGAGTACTGTGGGCAGTTTTGGTCTCCTTATTTAAGGAAGGATGTGCTGACGTTGGAGAGGGTACAGAGAAGATTCACTAGAATGATTCCGGGAATGAGAGGGTTAACATATGAGGAACGTTTTTCCGCTCTTGGACTGTATTCCTTGGAGTTTAGAAGAATGAGGGGAGACCTCATAGAAACATTTCGAATGTTAAAAGGCATGGACAGAGTGGATGTGGCAGAGTTGTTTCCCATGATGGGGGAGTCTAGTACGAGAGGGCATGACTTCAGGACTGAAGGGCGCCCTTTCAGAACAGAAATGTGAAAAAAATTTTTAGTCAGAGGGCGGTGAATCTATGGAATTTGTTGCCACGGGCAGCAGTGGAGGCCAAGTCATTGGGTGTCTTTAAGGCAGAGATTGATAGGTATCTGAGTAGCCAGGGCATCAAAGGTTATGGTGAGAAGGTGGGGCAGTGGGACTAAATAGGAGAAAATGGATCAGCTCATGATAAAATGGCGGAGCAGACTCGATGGGCCGAATGGCCTACTTCTGCTCCTTTGTCTTATGGTCTAACTACTGAGGTTAGACTAACAAGCCTGTAATTTACTTTCTTTTGCCTTCCTCCCTTTTTAAGAAGGGAGGAATATAGTGGGGTGATATTTACAATCTTCCAGTCCCCTGGGACCATGCCAAAATCAAGTGATTCCTGAAAGATCATGACCAATGCATCAGTTATCTCTTCAGTAACCTCTCTCAGGACTCTGGCATGTAGTCCATCTGGTCCAGGTGACTTATCCACCTTAAGACCTTACAGTTTGCCTAGCACTTTTTCCTTCATTATAGCAATGGCACTCGCCCCTACACTCTGACACCCAAGGACCTCTGACACAGTGCCAGTGTCTTCCACAGTGAAGACAGATGCAAAGTACCCATTAAGATCATCTGCCATTTCTTGGTCCCCAT
Organism: Mobula birostris; assembly: GCF_030028105.1. Classification (NCBI taxonomy): domain Eukaryota; kingdom Metazoa; phylum Chordata; class Chondrichthyes; order Myliobatiformes; family Myliobatidae; genus Mobula; species Mobula birostris. The sequence goes on along the minus strand of NC_092370.1, from coordinate 2,920,241 downwards.
TACTACCTCACCAGCATAATTTTCCAATGGACCAGTATCAACTCTCATCACCCTTTTACTCTTTACATAACTGAAAAACTTTTTGGTATCCTGCTTTATATTATCAGTTAGTTTGTCCTCATATTTCATGTTTTCCCTTCTTATAGCTTTTTCAGTTGCCTTTTTTTATAGATTTTAAAAGCTTCCCAATCATCCTACATCCCACTCACTTTTGCTACCTTATGTGTCCTTTCCTTGGCTTTTATGCAGTTCCTAACTTCCCTTGTCAGCCATGGTTGCCTACCCCTGTCATTTGAGAATTTCTTCCTCTGTGGGACATATCTAACCTGCACCTTGTGAACTATTCCCAGAAACTTCAGCCAGCTCTGCTCTGCCATCGTCCCTGCCAGTGTCCTCCTCCAATCCACCTGGGCAAGCTCCTCTCTCATGCCTCTGTAACTCCCTTTATCCCATTACATGTGACTTGTGCTTCTCCCTCTCAAATTTCAGTAAGGACCCTCATCACCCAGGGCATGCCCTCTTCTCATTGCTACCATCAAGAGGAGGTACTGGAGCCTGAAGAATCACACTGAACCATTCAAGAACGGTTTCCTCCCCTCCACCTTCAGACTCTGAGTGAACCCATGTACATTACTTCATTTCTTTCTCTTCTTTTTTGCACTTAATTATTTTTTATACCTTGGTGTAATTTATAGTATATCTTACTGTAATTTACACTCTTTATTACGTTTTGCAACATACTGCTGCTGCATAAGAATAAATTTCATTACATATGCCAGTGATATTAAACCTGATTCTGAAAGATGCCGGTCAGATTGAAAGAGATCAGAGAAAAGCTACAAGGATGTTGCCAGGTCTTGAAGACTTGTGTTATCAGGAAAAGTTGAATAGTTCGGACTTTAGTCCCTGGAGCTTCGCAGAATGAGGGGAGATTTGATAGAGGTATACAAGATTAGGAGGGGTATAAGGTAGGGTAAATGCAAGCGAGCTTTTTCTCCTGAGGTTGGGTGGGACTACAACCAGAAGTCATGGGTTAAAGGTGAAAGGTGAACTGAGGGTGGTGAGAGTGTGAAATGACTGCCAGCGGAAGTGATGGGTGTGGGTTTGGTTTCAATGTTTTAAAGCAGCTTGGATAAGTATTTGGTTGGGAGGGGTATGGAGGTTGATGATACAAATGCAGGTCGGTGGGACTAATCAGAACAGACTAGATGGGCTGAAGGGACTTTCTGTGCTGTGGTGCTCTATGACTAATGACTTTGAATTCTCTTGGTCCCCTCCCCACTTGTACAATATTTACAGAGAGCCATTGTGCAAAGTGACGGATTATTTTACCAAGGCTTAATTCAAGCAAGTAGATTTTAAATTGCTTTGTTTCCTGTAAATCCCACTTTCGAATTTCTTTTTGATTTGTGTAATTGCAGACAACTGTAGCCACCATGGTTAAAGAGGAGACAAAGAAAGGAGATGACTTTGTTATTGAAAAGCCAACGATGAATACCGATGGCGATGATGTCTCTGCAGAAAAACACGCAGAAAGTCTTTTCCAGAGAACAGAAGTGCTTGCAGGTGAGTGGGAGCTTTGATTTAACCTGCACAGGTGAGTGGAGGGCAGAAACTGTGGCTCCTTTATTCAACAAGGACAGAGGGAATAAGATCGATTTTTTTTTTTATCTTTTATTACTTAGACCAGATTGTGGGGTGGGGATACGTCTCTACCAAAGAAGGTGCCAGCCTGCAGGTCACTCCTGGGTAAGGCATAGCACCTGCGTAGCCCCCCTGATCAGGCTCACGTGAAGCCTTGCGAGCAGAAACTGAGAACCAGGATGCTTTCTTTCTTTAAAGATCCATTCTGACTGAATTAATAGTTTGACACGAACTAGATGCATGGAAAGGCCTGCTGTTATACTGTAATGTTCTATGACTCTGAGAGCTGTTCTAATTTTTCAGAGTTAAAAATGCACTCTGTGGCCGCTTTATTATGTCCACCTGTACACCTGCTCGTTAATGCAAATATCCAGTCAGCCAATCAGGTGGCAGCAGCTCATTGCATAAAAGCATGTAGAAATGGTCAAGAGCTTCAGTTGTTGTTCAGACCAAACATCAGAATGGGGAAGAAATGTGATCTAAGTGACTTTGACTCTGGAGTGATTGTTGGTGCCAGGCAGGGTGGTTTGAGTATCTCAGAATCTGCCGATCTCCTGGGATTTTCACACACAACCATTTCTAGAGTTTACTGAGAAAGGTGCAAAAAACAAAAAAAAGTCCAGTAAGCAGCAGTTCTGTTGGGTGAAAACTCCTCATAATGAGAGAGGTCAGTGGAGAATGGCCAGACTCAGAGAGGTCAGGGGAGAACGGCCAGACTGAGAGAGGTCAGGGGAGAATGGTCAGACTGAGAGAGGTCGGAGGAGAATGGCCAGACTGAGAGAGGTCAGAGGAGAATGGCCAGACTGAGAGAGGTCAGGGGAGAATGGTCAGACTGAGAGAGGTCGGAGGAGAATGGCCAGACTGAGAGAGGTCAGAGGAGAATGGCCAGACTGAGAGAGGTCAGGGGAGAACGGCCAGACTGAGAGAGGTGAGGGGAGAGTGGCCAGACTGAGAGAGGTCAGGGAGAATGGCCAGACTGAGGGGGGTCAGAGGAGAATGGCCAGACTGAGAGAGGTCAGGGGAGAGTGGCCAGACCGAGAGAGGTCAGGGGAGAACGGCCAGACTGAGAGAGGTCAGGGGAGAATGGCCAGACTGAGAGAGGTCAGGGGAGAATGGCCAGACCGAGAGAGGTCTCAGGGGAGAATGGCCAGACCGAGAGAGGTCAGGGGAGAGTGGCCAGACTGAGAGAGGTCAGGGGAGAATGGCCAGACCGAGAGAGGTCAGGGGAGAGTGGCCAGACTGAGGGGGGTCAGAGGAGAATGGCCAGACTGAGAGAGGTCAGGGGAGAATGGCCAGACTGAGGGGGGGTCAGGGGAGAGGGGCCAGACTGAGAGAGGTCACGGAGAGTGTCCAGACTGAGGGGGGTCAGAGGAGAATGGCCAGACTGAGAGAGATCAGGGGAGAATGGCCAGACTGAGGGGGGGTCAGGGGAAAGGGGCCAGACTGAGAGAGGTCACGGAGAATGGCCAGACTGAGAGAGGTCAGGGGAGAGGGGCCAGACTGACAGGAAGGCAACGGTAGCTCAAATAATCAGGTGTTGCAACAGTGGCGGCAGAAGAGCATCTCTGAACCTACAACATGTCGATCCTTGAACTGGACGGGCTGCAGCAGAAGACTGTGAACATACACTCAGTAGCCACTTATTAGTTACAGGCGGTGTCTAGTAAAATGGCCACTGTGTGAATGTATTAATGGAGGGAGTGTAGTTGACTGTGGACTACAGGGAGCTCAGCAAGAACTTTGACACATTACCGTGTGCTGGGTTGGGGGCTGACCTCGCCCATCAGTGTGCCCTTCACTGTTCGCTCAGTGAAGATGAGTTGCATTGTGTTTGCCTGTAGCTGCACTAGAGCCTGATGAGGAACAGCTTTGGGCTGGTCCTTACATTACAGGTGACCTGGGTTCAATTCCTACCGCTGCCGTTAAGGAGTTTGTACATTCTCTCTGTGACCGCGTGGCTTTCCTCTGGGTGCTCCAGTTTCCTCCCACAGTCCAAAGACGTACCGGTTGGTAGGTTAATTGTTCATTGTAAATTGTCCTGTGATTAGGCCTTTTCTGCAGTCTTAGAAACATAGAAAACCTACAACACAATACCGGCCCTTCGGCCCACAAAGTTGTGCCGAACATGTCCCTAGGCTTACCCATAGCTCCATGTACCTATCCAGGAGTCTCTTAAAAGATCCTATCGTATCCGCCTCCACCACTGTTGCTGGCAGCCCATTCCACGCACTCATCACTCTCTGCGTAAAAAAACTTACCCCTGACATCTCCTCTGTACCTACTCCCCAGCACCTTAAACCTGTGTCCTCTTGTGACAACCATTTCAGCCCTGGGAAAAAGCCTCTGGCTATCCACACGATCAATGCCTCTCATCATCTTATACACCTCTATCAGGCCATCTCTCATCCTCCATCGCTCCAAGGAGAAAGGGCCGAGTTCACTCAACCTGTTTTCATAAGGCATGCTCCCCAATCCAGGCATCATCCTTCTAAATCTCCTCTGCACCCTTCCTATGGCTTCCACATCCTTCCTGTAGTGAGGTGACCAGAACTGAGCACAGTACTCCAAGTGGGATCTGACCAGGGTCCTATATAGCTGCAACATTACCTCTCGGCTCCTAAATTCAATTCCACAATTGATGAAGGCCAATACACTGTATGCTTTCTTAACCACAGAGTCAACCTGTGCAGCTGCTTTGAGTGTCCTGTGGACTCGGACCCCAAGATCCCTCTGATCCTCCACGCTGCAAAGAGTCTTACCATTAATACTATATTCTGCCATCATCTTTGACCTACCAAAATGAACCACTTCACACTTATCTGGGTTGAACTCCATCTGCCACTTCTCAGCCCAGTTTTGCATCCTATCAATGTCCCATTGTAACCTCTGACAGCCCTCCACACCATCCACAACACCCCCAACCTTTGTGTCATCAGCAAACTTACTAACTCATCCCTCCTCTTCCTCATCCAGGCCATTTATAAAAATCACAAAGAGTAGGGGTCCCAGAACAGATCCCTGAGGCACTCCACTGGTCACCGACCTCCATGCAGAATATGACCCGTCTACAACCACTCTTTGCCTTCTGTGGGCAAGCCAGTTCTGGATCCACAAAGCAATGTCCCCTTGGATCCCATGCCTCCTTACTTTCTCAATAAGCCTTGCATGGGGTACCTTATCAAACGCCTTGCTGAAATCCATATACACTACATCTACTGCTCTACCTTCATCAATGTGTTTAGTCACATCCTCAAAAAGTTCAATTAGGCTTGTGAGGCATGACCTGCTGTTGACAAAGCCATGCTGACTATTCCTAATCATATTATAGATCTCTGATCTGGGCTGATATTTACGTGCCAGGCAGCAGCTAAATAATTAGCTTGTTTATTTTGGCTTGTTTCTTAAAGATGTGCTGGGTGCGTTCCGGCCACCGCTGCACCGCTGCATTCTTCGCGGCCCGGAGGTTGGGGACCACTGCCTTTATCTATCCTACTTGTAATCTCCTCAAAGAAGTCCAATAGGTTTGTTAGGCAAGAGTTTCCCTTGAGGAAACCATATGACTTTGTCCTATCTTGTTCTGTGTCACCAAGTACTCCATAACCTCATCCTTAACATCTAACATCTTCCCAGCCACTGAGGTCAGGCTAACTGGTTTATAATTTCCTTTCTTCTGCTTTCCCCCTTTGTTAAAGAGTGGAGTGATATTTGCAATTTCCCAGTCCTTTGGCACCATGCCAGAGTCCAATGATTTTTGAAAAATTATTACTGATGCCTCCATAATCTCTCCCACTACCTCTTTCAGAACCCTACTGTGTAGTTCATCTGGTCTGGGTGACTTATGTACCTTTAGTTCCTTCAGCTTTCTGGGCACCTTCTTTCTTAAAATAGTAACTGCACTCACTTCTCTTCTGTCATACCCTTCAATGTCTGGCACGCTGCTAATGTCTTCCACAGTGAAGACTGGTGCAAAATACTCACTAATGTATATGCCATCTCCTTGTCCCCTGTTATTAATTTCAAGCGGTCCTACATCCACTCTCATCTCTCTTTTATGTTTTACGTGCTTGATACTGTTTGCTAGCTTGTTTTCGTATTTCATCTTTTCCCTCCTAAAGATTCTTTTAGTTGCTCTCTGTTGGTTTTTAAAGGCTTCCCAATGCTCTATCTTCCTGCTAATTTTTGCTTTGTTTTATGCCTTCTCTTTTGCTTTTACATTAGCTTTGATTTCCCTTGTCAGCCATAGTTGTGCTATTTTGCAATTTGAACATTTCTTTTTTTTAAATATATCCTGCAGTTTCCTCATTTTTCCCAGAAACTCACACCATTGCTGCTCTGCTGTCATCCCTGTCAGCATCTCCTTCCAATTTACTTTGTCCAACTCCTCTCTCATACCACTATAATTTCCTTTGCTCTACTGAAATACTGCTACGTAAGACTTTACTTTCTCCCTGTCAAATTTCAGGTTGAATTGCATTCTGGGAATGAAAGGGTTAACATATGAGAAGTGTTTGGCAGCTTTGGGCCTGTACTCATCTCAGTGGAATTTAGAAGAATGTGTGAGGATCTAATTGAAATCGACTGAATTTTGAAAGGACTAGACAGGGTGGATGTGGGGAGGATGTTTCCTATGGTGGGGGTATCCAGAACTAGAGGGCACAGCCTCAAAATTGAGGGGCAACATTTTAGAACAGAAGTAAGGAGGGATTTTTTTTAGCTAAAGAGTGGTGAATCTGTGGAATGCTTTGTGGCAGAGGTGAAATCCGTGAGTATGTTTAAGGTGGAAGTTTATAGATTCCTGATTGGTCAGGACATCAAGGGATATGGTGAGAGAGCAGGTGTATGGGGTTGAATGGGATCTGGGATCAGCCATGATGAAATAGTGACTGGACTTGATGGGCTGAATGGCCTAATTCTGTTCGTTTGTCTTGTGGTCTTATGGTCTTAATGCTAGGAACAAATTGGAGGATTACTGGGTGGCGTGGCTTGAGGGCCGGAAGGCTTGTTCTCAATAAATAGAGACATTTTTTTTCTGTGATTGTACTTTTTTCTGCTATTGTAATTATATGTGCTGCATGTGCTCTGTGTGACTGTTGGTTCTGTGCTTTACACCTTGGCCCTGAGGGACACTGATTCGCTTAGCTGTATGTTTGAACGACAATTAAATTCGAACTTGAACTCAAGTGCAGTTAATTGTCTGTTTCTGCAAAGATTTTCACACTGCTGTGCTCTCTTTCTTGTAGCTGTCATTGCTGGAGGCGTCATTGGCTTTTTGTTCGCCATCTTCCTCATCTTGTTGCTGGTATACCGCATGAGGAAGAAGGATGAAGGTAGTTATGACCTTGGAGAAAGAAAACCACCCACCGCAGCCTATCAAAAGGCACCAACCAAGGAATTTTATGCATAAGCCTTCAAAGGGTCTCTATTTGGGAGATCACTGAACTGTATTAATTAAAGCTTTTTGCATAGAGATAATGAACACCTTTTCTTAACGAAAAGTTGTGCAGACTTTCCTATAACAAGCCCTGTTATATTTAAAACATTCTCCTGTATTCTTTTAAAACAAAATGCCATCCAATCTACTCTTAACGCTTAAGATTTTGACAGTGAATCGTGGCTTAGCATCCACTCGCTGGGTTTGAAGAAATAAATATTAAAAAACATCTGCAAACAGAATGAAAAGTATGAAAGATACTTCTGTTTTCTTACGTTTTCTATCAGAGTTCTTTAATTTAGTCCTAATGCATCTAAAATTGATCTTGCAGGTAAAAATGATCCTTAATTTATCTTTTTCTGATCTGTTAAAATGCCTTTCTAAAGTTTTCATGGTGCAATGTGTCTTCAAATAATACAAATATGTGTAAATGTAATTTCTGCTACAGGAACTATATTTACAGGGATCTCTACTTTGTATCGAATAGTAGTATTATGAGGTTTATTTTAAACTGTGCTTGATAAGCATCTAGCAAATGAATATCCTGGAAAACAGAGTACACAATTTATTTTTGGCAACCTTCTGTAAAATTGTGCCCGTGTGTGATAGCAGATCTCCTGTATATAAGATCTGATATAAATCTGAACAGATCCAAAGACTAGTGACTTCAGCTGCAATATATGACTGCAACCACAGATGTATGTTAACTTTATCTTGGTACAGTGTATTCCGGTTAATTGGGACACGTTGGGACCAGTACATTTTGTTCAAATTAAGTGTCTGCCCCAGTTAGCTGAAGTTTCATGGAAATAGTTAAAAAACGTATCAAAAAAGAGACATACTGAGTAGCAAGTTATGTACTTAAATGAAACACAGAACAAATTCAAACACTACCAATACTACTACATTATGATAAAACTGTGTATTAGTTCGTAATGGTTTTCGATGGAGGATTTCATCTAGGGTACACTGCTGTGCTCTTTTGATTGGCTGTAAATGAACTAGATCAGTACAGACAGCTAGTAACACGCAAAAAATGCTGGAGGAACTCAGCGAATCAGGCAGCATCTCTGGAAAAAAGTAGAGTTGACGTTTTGGGCCAATACCCTTTGGCAGGTCTTTGGTGTAGATAATGGACAGCCTTCATCTATTGCTTTCAAAACCGTCGACTCTACTTTTTTCCCTTGATTTCATTTAAATACATAACCTGCTACTCAATATGTCTCTTTTTAAGTATATTTTTAAACTATTTCAATGAAACTTCGGCTAAAAAGAAAACTTTGCTTTCAATGTTTGCATCCACCAAATCTTCATTTTCATTCTAACATTCAAGATGATTGTTGAAACTCTGTAGTCCTTGTTGAACTAGTGAAATTGTTTCATTTCAACTCCCGGCTCTCTCTGGCATCTCCAGATCTGAATGCTTGAAACTGCAGTGAGCAAAACGGTTTTGTATTGTCTTACTGCTTATTTCTTGACAACTATCAGTGACCAAAATCACTAGTTCTTGAACACAGACAACTGACATGCAACTGAGGTTATTTAAAGACTGTTCACTCTAAACATGGTGCAGTGTCACACACAACTAAAGCTTGTAGAAACTGTTTGACATGAGTTTCCTGTCTCAATTAAGCAGCATAGTGTCCCAGATAACGAAGGCAATCCCAGCAATTTCCACAATTAATTTTTGTTCTTTAAGAGTTGATCCAAGTAAGTGGCTGTCCCAATTAACCGATGGCCCAATTAAGCGCAATCCACTGTATTAATTTCTTTTTTAATTTGCTAGGAAATGACAGTTTTGGACTAGGACATTTCAAACCAAGAGGTACAGGTTTTCATGAGCCTATTAAGTGCCTGCCCGTTCTCTGGTTCCTTCACTGCCGTCCTGCTGATTTTTCATTGTGGTTGATATGGTAATTTGTAAGGTCAGTTAATTTAAGTGCTATGGTTTTTACTGTTTAACAGACATGTTTTAATTGGAAATGGGGAACATAAACTACTGAATAAATTATGTAGCCCATTGATGAAGTATCACTGCCTCATTATGTGTCTTTTGCACAGCTCTTGTTAATGCGCCAGATTGGTTCATTGTATTTGTGGATAATTTTGAGGTGATTCAAAGTTGAAAGTACATATATGTCTATTTATACAAACATTTTCTTGTGGGCATACTCAGTAAATCTAACACAGTCGAATCAATGAAAGACTGCACCCAACAGTACAAACAAACAATCAATGTGAAACAGAGACAGAGAAAATAAATCAATTAATGTTGAATATTGAGAACATAAGATGAAGAATCCTTGAAAGTGACTCCATATGTTGTGAGAACGTTCAATGATGGGGCAAGTGAGGTTGAGTGAAGTTATCCCCTTTGGTTCAGGAGCCTGATGTTTGAGGGGTAATAACTGTTCCTGGGCCTGGTGGTGAGAGTCCTGAGGCTCCTGTACCTCCTTCCTGATGGCGGCAGTGATGAGAGAGCATGACCTGTGTGGTGTGGGGGAGGTCACTGATGAAGGGTGATGCTTTTCTTCGCGAATACTCCGTGCTCTGTGTAGGTGTAGATCTTCTTCTCAATCCCTTCACCCCTACTGGGGCATAGACTGTTGATAATAACCCTGATTTGAATTCTGAGCGGTATGATGCTAGCACTGTAATATCTGGGGACAAGCAAGAAGCTTTGGATGGGATAAATATGCTTAAAAAAAGGGAAAAAATCAGACCTTTGAAATCACTAAGCCCAAACAGGACATCTCTGGCTGTTAAAGAACACATGGAAGGAACTGCAGAGACTCAAAGCACATTTCTTAAAGGTCTCCAGCTTCAGGATTGGTGTCTCAGGACTGGAGAAATGTGTGCTGTACATGCTCAAAGTTCAAAGCAAATTGATTATCAAAGTGCATATACAACCCTGAGATTCACTTTCTTGCGGGCATTCACAGTAAAGGCAAAGAAACACAATAGAATCAGTGAAAAATCACACACATCAAAGATGCGCAACTAAACAACACGCAAAAGACAACAAACCATGCAACAAAAAAAAGGATAATAATAAATAAATAACAATAAATATTGAGAGCATTGAGATGTAGAGTCGTTAAGAGTGAGTCCATAGATTGTGGAGTCGGTTCACGATATTGAGGTGAGTGAAGTTATCCCCACTGGTTCAAGAGCCTGATGGTTGAGGGGTAATAGCTGTTCCTGGACCTGGTGATGTGGGTCCTGACGCTCCCGTACCTTCTTCCTGATGGCAACGACGAGAAGAGAGCATGGCCTGGGTTTATTTGGGTCCTTGATGGATGCTGCTTTCCTGTGTAGATGGGCTCAATGATGGGGAGGGCTTTACCTGTGGGATTTTCCATTGCCGGACACTGGTGTTTCAGTGCCAGGGTGAGATGCAGCCAGTCAATATACTCTGCGCCACACGTCCATAGAGGTAACTTATTGGAGGAAACTATAGGTGTTATGGCATGCACCTGACCATGCCAGCTTCTGGGTTTAGTCATTGACTCTCTGGAATATGGATAGCTGCTGCAATCCCTTGAAAGATCCAGGCCCGCCCCGCTAATTGGCGCCAGGATTTTAATATTTAAAAAACACCTGAACTGAGATTTGGTGCTCAGTCATCAGCTCAACTTTGTATTGCCCCTGTACTGAAAAGATGAAGGTAACGTGCCTGAACGACTGGCGTCCTGTCGAACTCAGCTCAATAATAAGCAAATACTTTGAGAGGCTGGTCAAGGGCTACGTCTGCAGTTTGCTACCACCCAGACTGGACCCCCTACAATTCACCTACCGACACAACCGATCGACAGATGACGCAATAGCCACAGCTCTGCATACTGTCCTTACACACCTGGAGAAGAAGGATGCTTATGTGAGAATGCTGTTCTTGGACTACAGTTCAGCATTCGACACCGTAATTCCATCCAGGCTCGACAAGAAGCTCAGAGACCTCAGTTTTGACCCTGCCTTGTGCAGCTGGATGCTGGACTTCCTGTCAGATTGCCAGCAGGTTGTAAGAGTGGGTTCCCTCACCTCCAATCCTCTGACTCTCAATACAGGAGCCCCTCGGCTGCGTACTGAGTCCCCTCCTTTACTCCATGTGACTGTGTCGCCACCCACAGCTCTAATCTGCTAATTAAATTTGCCGACGACACTACATTGATTGGCCTAATCTCAAACAATAACGAGCTGGCCTACAGGGAAGAAGTCATCTCTCTGACACAGTGGTGTCAAGAAACAATCTCTCCCTCAATGTCGCAAAAACAAAGGAGCTGGTTGTGGATTGCGGGAGGAATGGAGACAGGCTAACCCCTATTGATATCAATGGATCTGGGGTTGAGAGGGTGAACAGCTTGAATTTCCTCAGCATCCACATCACCGAGGACCTCACGTGGTCTGTACACACCAACTGTGTGGTGAAAAAGGCAAGAAGGTTGGTATGGGCTCCCAGATCCTAAGAACTTTATACAGGGGCACAATTGAGAGCATCCTGACTGGCTGCATCACTGCCTGGTATGGGAACTGTACCTCCCTCAATCGCAGGACTCTGCAGAGAGTGGTGCGGACAGCCCAGTGCATCTGTAGTTGTGAACTTCCCACTATTCAGGACATTTACAAAGACAGGTGTGTAAAAAGGGCCCGTAGGATCATTGGGGACCCGAGTCACCCCAACCACAATCTATTCCAGCTGCTACCATCTGGGAAACGGTACCACAGCATAACAGCCAGGACCAACAGGCTCCGGGACAGCTTCTTCCACCAGGCCATCAGACTGATTAACTCACGCTGATTTGAGTGTATTTCTGTTACATTGACTGTTCTATTTATTATAAATTACTATGACTGCACATTGCACATTTAGACAGAGACATAAAGATTTTACTTCTCGTGTATCTGAAGGATGTAAGAAGTAAAGTCAATTTATTCATTCCTTTAATTCAATTTATTCATTCATCAATCCAACTCTAGTTTAGAACCCTGTTCTCATTTCAGTCTCGTACTGTAACTTGGTCCTGCACACTCCAGCACCTGGGTCCTAACCGTCCTCACCTCGGTCTCTTGTCACAATAGGGAGGATGTCAGAGGGAAGTTTTTTACAGAGAGTGGTGGAAGTGTCGAGGGGTGGTGGTAGGACCAGATACATTACAGGCATTTAAGAGACTCTTAGGCACGTGGATGATAAAAAAAAATGAAGGGTTTTGTGGGAGGGAAGGGTTACTGATATAAGAGTAGGTTAAAATTCATCACAAGTTGATAGTTTCTTGGTTAGTCAGAGTGTCAAAGGTTATAGAGAGTAGGCAAGAGAATGGGGTTGAGAGGGATAATTAATCAGCCATGATGGAATGGTGGAGCAAGACTCAACTGGCTAAATAGTCTTATAGGCTCAGGGATGGAGTCCCAGATATTCAACCACTTGGCAGCTGATGAACAGTGCAAGGAATGTCACAAGAGAAGCAGCTAAACTGGGGACTGTAAAATGGTAAGGAAACGAGATTGAAGGGAGTGGAGTGGAGATTCTGGTGTGATAGGGAAACGAGATAGAAGGTAGTGGAGATTCTGGTGTGCTTCAGAAGAGAAGCAATTGCAGGCATAGACAGCAGTGTGAACAAGTAGATGAATTTCAGATACGAGGCAGTGCTCGAGTGAAATGTGGTCACAAAGAGCAGAATCTCGATGTGCAGTTCAGTCAGTGGGCAGCTGAGCTTTATATCAGCTCTAGTCTCAGTGGTTTGAGGGAAGCCAGTTTGAAGTTTGGCATCTTCAAGTCCAGAATGAACAAAAGGAGAGGATATGAGCATTGTCGGAGGAGATCGGGCGAAGATCTGATGCTCACATCTGGTCAAGTTGGACGATACAAGTTTTTAGGTAGATACCAGGGAGTGGGATAGAACTGATGGCCAAGAGACAGAGGTTGGAGGGATCTCAAAGGTAATAATTAGAATTTGATTAAATGTCACTGTTCTACTGTATGCTTTGAGAGTTGTTGTTTTCTGGAAGCAGTGCAGTGTAATACATAAATTATACTCTAAATCAGAATCAGTTTAATAGCACTGGCACATGTGAAATCTGTTGTTTTGTAGCAGCAGTACATTACAATACATAATAATAGTAAACTGAATTACAATAAGAAATATGTACATATCTAAAAAAACAGAGAAAGAGAGGGAAAAATTTAGAAACCTGATGGGAATAAGCCGTTCCTGAATCGCTGAGTGTGTGCCTTCAGGCTCCTGTACCTCCTCCTCGATGGTAACAGGGAGAAGAGGGCATGTCCTGGGTGAAGGAGCCCCTAATGATGGATGCTGCCTTCTGGAGTCGTTGCTTTTTCAAGATGTTCTGGATGCTGAAAACCCAGGAACTGGAAACTGCTTACTGTTTCACTGCTGATCACTCAGTGAGGAGTGGGGTGTGTCCACATCACAATCTGACTTCATAAGAATCTGTGAATGATTGAGATCACAGTTTAGCATGTGCATACAACTCACTGAAACACTAACTCCCTTCAAGGTCCAAATTACAGGTAAGACAGGCAAAAAGGTTAAAAAGAATATAAATTGGAAAATGATTGGGATACAGTGAGAAATAAATATTTTTCTTTATACCAAGACGGGGAAAATGAAACTTCTGTATTTCTTTTTAATAGATGCTCAGATAGGAGGGAACAACTGATTATCCTTAAAGAACTTTCAAACCCCATGTTTGTAACACCGTGGATCATCGCAGCTCTTGCTTGTGTGACTTGACTTGGTGCTGTGGGGCAAATGAATGTAGATGTAGAGAGGTGTTTCCGATAGTGGGGCAGTCTAGGACCAGAGGGCCCAGCCTCAGAGGAGAGGGATGTCCATTTAGAACAGAGATGAGGTGGGATTCCTTTAGCCAGAGGGTGGTGAATCTGTGGAATTCATTACTTCAGACGGCTGTGGAGGCCAGGTCATTGGATGTATTTAAAGCAGAGGTCAATAGGTTATTGATTAGTCAGGGTGTGAAGTGCTACAGGGAGAAGGCAGGAGAATGGGGTCGAGAGGGATAATAAATCAGCCATGATGGGGTGGTGGAGCAGACTTGATGGACTGAATGGCCTAATTCTTCTCCTATATTATGGTCTTATGGTCTAAAAGGGTAATTTAATTCTGATTTGGTGAAAGGCTGTTTATTTGAGTGAATCTGAATATTTCTGCATTTAAATATTGACTGACGAACATGGACCATAAGACACAAGAGCTGGATTAGGCTATTCAGCCCAATGCCATTCCATCATGGCTGATTTATTATCCCACAGGAGCAGAATTACACCATTTGGCCCATCGAGTCTGGTCTGCCATTTCATCATGGCTGATTCATTTTCCCTCTCAGCCTCAAGATCCTCCCTCCTTCCCCACTCCCCCATATCCCTTCATGTCCTGACTAATAAAGAATCTATCAACTTCTGCCTTAGATATACATAAAGACTTGGCCTCCACAGCCACCAGTGGCAACCAATTCCACAGATACTACAGCTCTGGCTAAAAAAATTCCTCCTCACTTCCATTCTAAAAGGACATCTTTCTACTGTGAGACTGTGTCCTCTGGTCCTAGACTCTCCCACCACAGGAAACATCATCTCCTCATCCACTCTGTCAAGGCATTTCACGACAATGTGTTATTTCTCCTCAAACTTCACTGAGGTTTCCAGTCAGTTCCCTGGATCAATGCGGATGATACCTGTTGAGAAGTAATCACACTGGCCTGCACCATACCTCTGAGACCTAACGTGTTTGCAATGTTTGAACACAGTCTGTTTGGTTATTACAAAAGCCCAGATAATTGAGCAAAAAAATTCTTGAAAAAGAAAGAGATGTTTCATTGTGCAATCACTGCTTAACAAACAAGTCAAATCAAACAAAGAGTGTACCTTAACCCGTTCACCGAGCAGAACAGAAATGGACTGTAACGATTCGGCAAACTTTGGAGATGTTTTAAAACTGCAATGTGGAACTAAATGGAGAAGTTCAGATTTATTTTTCACATGTACATTGAAACGCACTGTGAAATGTGTCAATGTGGCAGCCCACAAGTGTCACCAGTGCCAACACAGCATGCCCAGAATGTTCAGCTGAACAGCACGTGACACAACACAACAGAACACAACAAGCAAAATATAACAACACACCGTCCTTACACACCCGGAGAAGAGGGGTACCTCCGTGAAGATGCTGTTCTTACACTGGTATTGGTGGCATCCGTTAGTCTCGCGAGACCATGGATCTGCGCCTGG
Source organism: Mobula birostris (assembly GCF_030028105.1). NCBI lineage: Eukaryota > Metazoa > Chordata > Chondrichthyes > Myliobatiformes > Myliobatidae > Mobula > Mobula birostris. Next base: position 2,904,906 of record NC_092370.1, on the reverse strand, counting down.
AAAGTCTTGCTTCAGTCTGTGTTACAGCAGCGTCTGTTGTGGCTGTAGAGGCCCACATGGGAGTGACAGTCTCGGCTGCAGTGACTGCACTTGAAGGCGCTGTCCTCCAGTGTTGTCTTGGTGCTGTTTTTCCAATGAGTGCGCTTTTCTTCAGCAGCAAGCCTCAGCTTCTCTTCTCCTCTTTTTAGACCTCTGTGTAGTTCCAGCCTCCAGTGAGAGAGATCGCTTGCGATGTCCTACTGCCTCTCAACATTCATGTTCAGTGACTTCATGTCTCTCTTGCAAACGTCTTTGAAACAAAGATGGGGCCGCCCTTGTGCTCTCTTGCCGGAGTCCAGTTCCCCGTACAGCAGGTCTTTTGGGATCCTCCCATCTGACATGTGGTGTACGTGGCCCAGCCAGTGGAGACGGCGTTGTTGGAGCAGGGTGACGAGGCTGGGTATCTGGGTGCGGGCCAAGACCTCATTGTTGGTAACTCGGTCAGTCCACGTGATGTCCAGGATGCGTCTCAGGCTGCGAAGGTGGAAGGCGTTGAGACGCCGCTCTTGTCTGTAGTAGAGGCTCCAGGTCTCGCTGCCGTAAAGCAGTGTGCTGAGGACGCAGGCCCTGTAGACTGCAACTTTGGTGTGCTTCATCAGCTTTCTGTTCTCCCAGACTCTCTTTGTCAGCCTGGCGAATGTTGACGCTGCTTGTCCGATCCATCTGTTGATCTCGGGGTCTAGGGAGAGGCTGTCCGTGATGGTGGAGCCAAGGTATGTAAACTCGTGAACTACCTCCAGCTCGTAGTTGTTAATGGTAATGGCAGGGGGGTGCTCAGTGCCTTGGCCCAACACGTTGGTCTTCTTCAGGCTGATGGTCAAGCTGAAGTCCTGGCAGGCTCTTGAGAAGCTGTCCATGAGGCGTTGCAGTTGCTCTTCAAAGTGTGTTGCCAGTGCCGCGTCGTCTGCAAACAACATGTCCCTGATGAGTGCTTCACGAACCTTGGTTTTCGCCCTCAGCCGGGACAGACTGAACAGCCTCCCGTCCGATCTGGTGTGGAGGTAGACACCATCAGTTGATGTTCCAAAGGCATGCTTCAGCATGACTGCGAAGAAGATGCTGAACAGGGTGGGGGCAACACACAGCCCTGCTTCACACTGCTGCGGATATTGAAGGCCTCTGAAGAAGAGCCGTCGAACTGAGCGACGCCCTTCATGTCTGTGTGGAATGACTGAACTATCCTGAGGAGCCTCGGGGGACAACCAATCCTGGCGAGGATTTTGAACAGGTCGTCTCTGCTCACAAGATCGAAGGCCTTTGTAAGGTCAATGAAAGCGACGTAGAGTGGTTGTCTTTGCTCTCTGCATTTCTCTTGTAGCTGTCGAAGGGAGAAGATCACGTCGATTGTGGAGCGTTCTGACCTGAAACCGCACTGAGACTCAGGATATACTCTTTCAGCTATTTTCTGCAGTCTGTTCAGGACCACGCGGGAAAAGACTTTCCCAACGATGCTCAGCAAGGAGATTCCCCTGTAGCTGTTACAGTCGTTTCTGTCCCCTTTGTTCTTGTATATGGTGTCAATGTTGCAGTCTCTCATGTCTTGCGGCACTGCTCCCTCTATCCAGCACTGGCACAGTAGTTCATGCAGGTGGTTTAGCAGGACGCCCTTCGCTCATTTGATGGCCTCTGGTGGAAAGCCATCCAATCCTGGTGCCTTCCCAGTGGGCAGGCTGTCGATGGCTTTACTCAGCTCTTCGGCAGTCAGCAATGCATCCAGTTCCTCCATGACAGGCAGGCATTCCACGGCGTCCAGCGTGCTGTCCGAGATGCTGCTTTCTCTGGAGAAGAGTTCAGAGTAATGCTCCACCCATCACTCCATCAAGTTCTTACACCACAGTCAGCATTCAACACTATAATTCCCTCCAGGCTCAACAAGAAGCTTAGAGACCTCAGCCTTCACCCTGCCTTGTGTAGCTGGATCCTGGACTTCTTGTCAGATTGCCAGCCCCTCTGACCCTCAACACAGGAGCCCCTCAGGGCTGTGTCCTAAGCCCCCTCCTTTACTCTCTGTATATTCATGACCATGTTGCCACCCACAGCTCCAATCTGCTAATTAAATTTGCTGACAACACGACACTGATTGGCCTAAGCTCAAAAAATAATGAGGCAGCCTACAGAGAGGAAGTCATCACCCAGACACAGTGGTAGCAAGAAAACAACCTCTCCCTCAATGTCACAAAAACAAAGGAGCTGATTGTGGATTACAGGAGGAATGGAGACAGGCTAACCCCTATTGACATCAATGGATCTGGGGTTGAGAGGGTGAACAGCTTTAAGTTCCTCGGCATCCACATCACTGAGGACCTCACGCGGTCTGTACATACCGGCTGTGTAGTGAAAAAGGCACAACAGCACCTCTTTCACCTCAAACAGCTGAAAAAGTTTGGTATGGGCCCCCAAATCCTAAGGACTTTCTCCAGGGGCACGATTGAGAGCATCCTGACTGGCTGCATCACTGCCTGGTATGGGAACTGTACCTCCCTCAATCACAGGACTCTGCAGAGAGTGGTGCGGACAGCCCAGCACATCTGTAGATGTGAACTTCCTACTATTCAGGACATTTACAAAGACAGGTGTGTAAAAAGGGCCCGAAGGATCACTGGGGACCCAAGTCACCCCAACCACAAACTGTTCCAGCTGCTACCATCCGGGAAATGGTACTGCAGCATAAAAGCCAGGACCAACAGGCTCCGGGACAGCTTCTTCCACCAGGCCATCAGATTGATGAACTCACGCTGATTTGAGTGTATTCTATGTTACATTGACTGTTCTAATTATTATAAATTACTATGACTGCACATTGCACATTTAGATGGAGACATAACATAAAGATTTTACTCCTCGTGTATCTGAAGGATGTAAGAAATAAAGTCAATTTATTCATTCCTTTAATTCAATTCATTCATTCATCAATCCAACTCTAGTTTAGAACCCTGTTCTCATTTCAGTCTCGTACTGTAACTTGGTCCTGCACACTCCAGCACCTGGGTCCTAACCGTCCTCACCTCGGTCTCTTGTCACAATAGGGAGGGTGTCAGAGGGAAGTTTTTTACAGAGAGTGGTGGAAGTGTCGAGGGGTGGTGGTAGGACCAGATACATTACAGGCATTTAAGAGACTCTTAGGCACGTGGATGATAGAAAAATGAAGGGTTTTGTGGGAGGGAAGGGTTATTGATATAAGAGTAGGTTAATTCAGACTGATTAATTCACGCTGATACAACTGTATTTCTATGCTATATTGACTGTCCTGTTGTACATATCATTTATTATAAATTGCACATTGCACATTTAGACAGAGATGTAACGTGAAGATTTTTACTCCTCATGTATGTGAAGGATATAAGAAATAAAGTCAATTCAATTTAATTCAAATCCAAACACACGAACACTGTCCTCTAATCCCAGGACTGGCTGTCTACAGACTACAGCCTCCAGAGGACTCACAGATTCACAGACTTTGGGGTTTGGATTTTCCAGTGCACTCGAAGACTCAGGACTTGAACTTTCAGGCCTCACCTTCCAGACTTCAGATTGCCCTTGAGGTTTCGACCTCAGGACTCACTGCTGACGATAAGCAAGGTCCCTGGATGAGGGTCCAGGCACTAGGGCTCGAACTCCAGGCTCACGATGATGGTGCAGGGTGACGTAATTGGTGGAAATGTACATAATCCACAACCATCGATATTGAGTTGGGGCTCACTTTGAGATGCTGGGCTGGCGTGATGATGTATCATGGGAAGTTCTTTTACCATGCTTTTTGTGTTCAGTGCTGTACAATAAATGAGTTGTTATGGAATTTCTTAAACACAAAATGCCTCGCGTTGTTTTTGTGAGCACCTACATTGGTGACCTCCGCGTGAGGTGGCTGGAAATCTGGTGCTCGACCCATGTCTGCGACTGTGGGCTTGGTGAGGTTTGGGAATTCGCCGGTAAACTCACATGCCTTGCTGCATGCACTGGACTGGTCTGGTGGGCGGACATGACCAGGGCATTTGATGATAGCAAATGAGCTCTTGCCACGCAACCCTTCTGACACTCCTGCTCTCTGACGCACCCATAGCCATTACTACTGACACTTCAGACTGTGCTGTGCACAAACAGTTGGTCTGAGGCATGTGGCAGCTGCTCGCCTTCTTTAGCCAGCAGCTCTGACCCCCTAAAGGAAGCTGACTGTGAGCTTCTCAGTCTCTATCTGCCTGTCAACCATTTTGTTATACAGGGTCACCATTTCCCAGCATTCATTGACCACAAACCTCTCGTGCACACGATGACCAAAATCTCAGATCCTTGGTCTGTATAGAAGCAAAGCCAACCGGCCTACATATCAGAGTTCACAACTATTATACAATACGTCAAGGGGAAAAGTAACGTCATGGCTGATTGCCTCTCATGTCCAACCGCTGAGGCCATAAACATAGGAGTTAACTATGCTGGCATGGCAGCTGACCGAGTTACTGAACCAGAGCTCCAGGCTTAGCAAACAGCCGTCAAGGGCTTGTGGTTAGCTGACGTTAAGTTTGGGAAAGCTGGGGTTTCTCCCTTTTCTGACGTCTCAACCGGTCACCCTCACCCAATCATGCCCGCAAACTGGAGGCTGACTGTTTTTAACTCCGTACATGGCCTCTCACATCCGGGCCTGAAGACCTCCCAGAAACCAGTTGCACTGAAGTTTGTGTGGCACTGCCTTAGAAAACGTGTGTGATTGGAGTACTGCCCGCGAGAAAAAATTAACCATCGTGTCCAGCTGCCATTGGCGGCTTTTCAGGTCCCCGAGTGACGGTTTGACCATGTCAGTGTGCACCTTGAACTCTACGAGGCAGCGGATGTCATTCACTTGGAGTTTCAGGAGGCGTCTGATAAGGTGCCACACATGAGGCTGCTTAACAAGATAAAACCCTACGGTGTTACAGGAAAGATTCTGGCATGGATAGAGGAATGGCTGACAGGCAGGAGGCAGTGCTTGGGAATAAAAGGGGCCTTTTCTGGTTGGCTGCCAGTGACTAGTGGTGTTCCTGAGGGGTCAGTATTAGGACAGCTACTTCTCACATTGTTTGTCAGTGATTTGTATAATGGAATTGATGGTTTTGTGGCAAAGTTTGTGGATGATACAAAGGTAGGTGGAGGGGTAGGTAGTGCTGAGGAAGCAATGTGATTGCAGCAGGACTTAGACAAATTGGAAGAATTGGCAAAAAAGTGGCAAATGGAATACAGTGTTGGGAAATGTATGATAATGCATTTTGGTAAAAGGAACAATAGTGCAGACTATTATCTAAATGGGGAGAAGGTTCAAACATCAGAGGTGCAGAGGGACTTATGAGTCCTTGTGCAAAACTCCCAGAAGGTTAATTTACAGGTTGAGTCTGTGGTAAAGAAGGCAAATGCAATGTTGACATTTATTTGAAGGGGAATAGAATATAAAAGCAAGAAGTTAATGCCGAGCCTTTATAAGACACTAGGCAGGCCGCACTTGTGTGTCATATCTCAGAAAGGATGTGTTGTCATTGGAGAATCCAGGGAAGGTTCACAAGGATGATTCTGGGAATGAAGGGGTTAACATATGAGGCGCATTTGACAGCTTTGGGCCTGTACTCACTGGAATTTAAAAGAATTGCGGGGGATCTCATTGAAACCTACCGAATGTCGAAAGGACTAGACAGGGTGGATGTGGAGAGGATGTTTCCTATGGTGGGGGTATCCAGAGCTAGAGGGCACAGTCTCAAAATTGAGGGGTGACACTGTAGAACAGAGGTAAGGAGGATTTTTTTTTAGCCAGAGAGAAGTAAATCTGTGGAATGTTCTGCCACTGGCTGTGGTGGCGGCCAAGTCCATGGGTGTATTTAAGGCGGAAGTTGATAGTTTCCAGATCAGTCAGGGCATCAAAGGATATGGTGAGAAGGCAGATTTATGGGGTTGATTGGGATCCGGGATCAGCCATGATGGAATGGTGAAGTAGACTAGATGGGCTGAATGGCCTAATTCTGCTCCTGTGTCTTATGGTATCTTCCCCACTCCTGTGGTTTCACACACTTCTTATCATGGCAGACTGTACCACCAGGTGGCCAGGGGCCGTCCTTCCATCATCGACGACCGCAGACGTGGCGACTGTGGTCCCCAATTCATATCAGACCTCTGGGCTGCTCTGAGAGCTTCCTTGACCAGCATGATCATCTCCCATGGGTCTTGCTGGGGCGCAGAACTCTCCAAAGGAGGACTTGCAGTCGTCCACAGCTGAATTGGTATACAGGCAGCCATTGCAAGTGCAGGTTATTTTATTCCTGACACCACACCTACCTGATTGGCCTCTCAACAACATTTCACCCTCCTCAGTAAATTCAATTCCTTTTCACCTATTCCTACCTCCCAGAGAAAAAGCCTCTGACTATCCACACGATCAATGCCTCTCATCATCTTATACGCCTCTATCAGGTCACCTCTCACCCTCCGTCGCTCCAAGGAAAAAAGGCCGAGTTCATTCAACCTATTCTCATAAGTTACACCCTCCAATCCAGGCAACATCCTTGTAAATGGTAGGGCATTGAAGAATGCAGTAGAAGAGAGGGATCTAGGAATAATGGCGCATAGTTCCCTGAAGGTGGAATCTCATGTGGATAGGGTGGTGAAGAAAGCTTTTGGTATGCTGGCCTTTATAAATCAGAGCATTGAGTATAGGAGTTGGGATATAATGTTGAAATTGTACAAGGAATTGGTAAGGCCAAATTTGGAGTATTGTGTACAGTTCTGGTCACCGAATTATAGGAAAGATGTCAGCAAAATTGAGAGAGTATAGAGAAGATTTACTAGAATATTACCTGGGTTTCATCTCCTAAGTTACAGAGAAAGGTTGAACAAGTTGGGTCTTTATTCTTTGGAGTGTAGAAGGTTGAGAAGGGACTTGATGGAGGTATTTAAAATTATGAGGGGGATAGATAGAGTTGACCTGGATACGCTTTTTCCATTGAGAGTGGGGGAGATTCAAACAGGAGGACATGGGTTGAGAGTTAAAGGGCAAAAGTTTAGGGGCAACATGAGGGGGAACTTCTTTACTCAGAGAGTGGTAACGGTGTGGAACAAGCTTCCAGCAGAAGTGGTTGAGGCAGGTTGGATGTTGTCGTTTAAAGTTAAATTGGATAGATATATGGACAGGAAAGGAATGGAGGGTTATGGACCGAGTGCAGGTCGGTGGAACTAGGTGAGAGTAAGAGTTTGGCACGGACTAGAAGGGCCGAGATGGCCTGTTTCTGTGCTGTAATTGTGTTACGTACCCCGTAACTGGGTTGCCAAACCAGCAGAAATGGATCACTCAGTTGGAGTCTGGATTACTAGAACTAAGAAAGTTTTATTAAAGAAACAAGCAACACAGTAATCGAAAGGATAATAAATGCAACAGTTCAGCAATGATAAACACACATGTGCACAGAATTAAGATAACAGCATCAATCAAGCTCTATCGTTGTCTAGGGGTAAATGACCAATTTCAAAGTGACACAAAAGTCCAGTTCGATTTAGTTCAGTTCGCAGTAATCGTTGCCATGGCGATGGACAACGTGGGGGGGGGGGAGGGAGAGCGAGAACGGGAACGACTGATCATTCAGAAACGGCTTCCACTCACAGACCGGCGATATTGCTCACAAGCAGCTTCCGGGCGGGTCCTTTGTGATGTCACCTGAGGTCACCGACTGTGACCCCTCCTCCAGATGCAGTCGATCCTCTGCAGTGAACCCGGCACCCAAGCGAGGGCGGACACACACCGGGTTCCCACTGATCGTACCTTTCCACTCTGTGAGTTTAAGGTCCGGTACTTCCCACCGACTGGTGAGAGGCGCACCGCTTCCAGGGTCTCGTTACCTCGGGTGTCGTGTGTGTCCTGCCTTAGCGAACCTGTCCCTTTTTATCCCCCTGCTGGGGTATCGCCTGTCCATCACTTCAAACAGTTCAGGGTTCAAAGGGGGAGCCGCTCTAGACAGCTCTCTCTCCCGTCCCTTCATTACACATCTCCAGATGCTGCTTCATTGTTCCTTATCTCTCCTTCCCCTGAGGGCAGGTGGCAGACCAACTGCTGATGCCACTGATGCTAGCCCAGGCCAGCAAACATCTTAATTTATGTGTATTCTCGTCACAATTGTTATATGGTTATATGGTTAAATCTCCTCTGTACTCTCTCTATCGTATCCACATCCTCCCTGTAGTTCTGGTGACCTTTCAACCCTGACTGGTGAGCAAAGGAAGGCGAGTAACGTTTCACCCGGTCACCAACCCGGATTGGCATCTAAAACTTTGAAAAACTTCTCTAGATGTGTGGAGGAGAGTACCTTGACTGGGTGCATCACAGGCTGGTATGGAAAATCGTACAGCCCAGTCCATCACAGGTAAAGCCCTCCCCACCACTGAGCACATATACAGGGAGCACTGTCGCAGGAAAACAGCATCCATCATCAGTGACCCCCACCACCCAGGTCATGCTCTCTTCTCACTGCTGCCATCAGGAAGAAGGTATAGGAGCTTCAGGGCCCACACCACCAGGTTCAGGAACAGTTACTACCCTCAACCAACAGGCTCTTGAACCAGAGGGGATAACTTCACTCAACTTCACTTGCCCCATCACCGAACTGTTCCCACAACCTGTGGACCCATTTTTAAGGACTTTTCTGTTCTCATTGTAAAGGCACTTTGCTGTTTTTAGAAAGCTAGAGAGATGTTGTTCTACTTGGAATGAACGAAAGGACCATAACAGATTTTTTTCTGTCTTTGTCTGTTATAAATTAGTAATATTCGTTAAACCTGTTTTGTGCTCCCTCCTGCCCATATCTCATCTAATTTTAAGTGAATCCTAGTTGCTAGTTTTCTGTTTGTTGAAAGGCTTCTGGCAAAGTTATTTGCCAACGTCATGTCCAAGACAATTGTGAAAACAATTAAGTTGTGATTGGTTCTTGAATTACATTTCGGACGAACAGCAAGGAACGATTATGTAGAAAACAATAAACAGAATGGAATTGTACGATCCTCGGTTTTCTTGTCGAGAAGAGGATTATTGGGATTTGCAATTTTAATCTTCTTCCTCTGCATAAAGATTAACTTTGCCCACAATGTATTAGAGAGCATTTTTATTTTAGATTTTGTGTCAAGATAAATTAATATTATTCTGTTTCCAATTCTTGCATCAGGACTGCAAATTATTCATCCCAGTCTATCACAGGTAAAGCCCTCTCCACCACAGAGCACATCTACGTGAAGCACTGTCAGTGGAAAACAGGAACAATTATAACTCCTCTTGCTTTTGATCCAGTGTTGATAACTTCACTCACCTCAACTCTGAGGTCCCAACTGATTCCAGAACCTATGGACTCACTTTCAAGGAATCTAACAACCCATGTTCTTAATATTATTTATCAATTATTAGACAGTTGTTATTATTTTGTTTTTTTTGTATTTTACAATTTGTTGTGTTTTGCACATTGGGTGTATGTCTTTGTATACGTGTCGTTTCTCATTGATTCTCCTGTGCTTCTTTGTTTTTTTTTTGAATGCCCACAAGAAAATGAACGTCAGGTTGCCATGTGTATGGTGAGATAGATGTACTTTGATAATAAATTTACTTTAAAACTTTGACTTGATGAGGGGCCTTGGCCAGTTTCGACAGTTTATTCCATTCCATTGCTACAGAATTAGATGCCCACCTTCTCTGTTGGGACACATTCATGTGCTCACTGACATTAGACACAGGTTCTGCCTGAATGGGTGTGAAATGGCCGTTTCATGCCCAGCTTTCTTTCATTGATTTCACACGTGTACCAAGTGACAGATTCAATGTTGTTCTGACCTCATTGTGGCCCTCAACATTGTTAACAATACCTCACATTCATCCAACAGGCAGGAGGTGCGTGCATTGGGACAAGAATCAGGTTTAATATCACTAGCAGACATTGTGAAATTTATTGTTTTGTGCCAGCAGTACATGGTAATACATAACTAAAATATTACAGTGAGAGATACATATAAAAAATAAACAAGCACTGCAAAAATAGAGGGAAAATACCGAGGTAGTGTTCATGGGTTTATTGTCCTTTCAGAAATCTGATGGTAGAGGGAAGGAGCTGTTCCTGAAACGTTGAGTGCGTGTCTTCCGGCTTCTGTACCTCCTCCCTGATGGTAGCAATGACAAGAGGCCATCACTGAGACCTGGCTAAAGGATGCATGTCTCTGGGAGCTGAACGTCCAAGGATACACGGTGTATCGGAAGGATAGGAAGGTAGGCAGAGGGGGAGGCATGGCTTTATTGGTAAGAAATGATATTAAATCATTAGAAAGAGGTGATATAGGATCAGAAGCTGCAGAATCTTTATGGGTTGAGCTAAGGAATAGCAGGGGTAAAAGGACCCTGATGGCAGTTATTTATAGGCCTCCAAACAGCTGCAGGGATGTGGACTACAAATTACAACTGGAAATAGAAAAGACTTGTCAGAAGGGCAGTGTTATGATAATTGTGGGGGATTTTAACATGCAAGTGGATTGGGAAAATTAGGTTGGCACTGGATCTCAAGAGAGAGAATTTGTAGAATGTCTGCGAGATGGCTTTTTAGAACAGATTGTTGTTGAGCCCACTAGGGAATCGGCTGTACTGGATTGGGTATTGTGTAATGAACCGGAGGTGATTGGAGAGATTGAGGTGAAGGAACCCTTAGGAGACAGTGATCATAAAATGATTGAGTTCACTGTGAAATTAGGAAAAGAGAAGCCGAAATTTGATGTGTCGGTGTTTCAGTGGAGTAAAGGAAATTACAGTGGCATGAGAGAGGAACTGGCCAAAGTTGACTGGAAAGAGACACTGGCGGGAAAGACAGCAGAGCAGCAGTGGCTGGAGTTTATGCGAGAAATGAGGAATGTGCAAGACAGGTATATTCCAAAAAAGAAGAAATTTTCGAGTGGAAAAAAGATGCAACCGTGGTTGACAAGAGAAGCCAAAGCCAAAGTTAAAGCAAAGGAGAGGGCATACAAGGAAGCAAAAATTAGTGGGAAGACAGAGGATTGGGAAGTTTTTAAAACCTTACAAAAGGAAACCAAGAAGGTCATTAAGAGAGAAAAGATTAACTATGAAAGGAAGCTAGCAAATAATATCAAAGAGGATACTAAAAGCTTTTTCAAGTATATAAGGAGTAAAAGACAGGTGAGAGTAGATATAGGACCGATAGAAAATGATACTGGAGAAATTGTAATGGGAGATGAAGAGATGGCAGAGGAACTGAACGAGTATTTTGCATCAGTCTTCACTGAGGAAGACATCAGCAGTATACCGGACACTCAAGGGTGGCAGGGAAGAGAAGTGTGCGCAGTCACAATTACGACAGAGAAAGTACTCAGGAAGCTGAATAGGCTAAAGGTAGATAAATCTCCTGGACCAGATGGAATGCACCCTTGTGTTCTGAAGGAAGTAGCTGTGGAGATTGCGGAGGCATAGCGATGATCTTTCAAAAGTCGATAGATTCTGGCATGGTTCCGGAGAACTGGAAGATTGCAAATGTCACTCCGCTATTTAAGAAGGGGGCAAGGAAGCAAAAAGGAAATTATAGATCTGTTAGCTTGACGTCGGTGGTTGGGAAGTTGTTGGAGTCGATTGTCAAGGATGAGGTTACAGAGTACCTGGAGGCACATGACAAGATAGGCAGAACTCAGCATGGATTCCTTAAAGGAAAATCCTGCCTGACAAACCTATTACAATTTTTTTGAGGAAATTACAAGTAGGCTAGACAAGGGAGATGCTGTGGATGTTGTATATTTGGATTTTCTGAAGGCCTTTGACAGGGTGCCGCACATGAGACTACTTAACAAGATAAGAGCCCATGGAATTATGGGAAAGTTACATACGTGGATAGAGCATTGGCTGATTGGCAGGAAACAGAGAGTGGGAATAAAGGGATCCTATTCTGGTTGGCTGCTGGTTACCAGTGGTGTTCCACAGGGGTCAGTGTTGGGGCCGCTTCTTTTTACATTGTACATCAACGATTTGGATTATGGAATAGATGGCTTTGTGGCTAAGTTTGCTGCCGATACGAAGATAGGTGGAGGGGCCGGTAGTGCTGAGGAAATGGAGAGTCTGCAGAGAGACTTGGATAGATTGGAAGAATGGGCAGAAAATTTGCAAATGAAGTACAATGTTGGAAAGTGTATGGTTATGCACTTTGGCGGAAAAAATAAATGGGCAGACTATTATTTAAATGGGGAAAGAATTCAAAGTTCTGAGATGCAACGGGACTTGGGAGTCCTCGTACAGGATACCCTTAAAGTTAACAATACCAGGTTGAGTCGGTAGTGAAGAAGGCGAATGCAATGTCGGCATTCATTTCTAGAGGAATAGAATATAGGAGCAGGGATGTGATGTTGAGGCTCTATAAGGTGCTGGTGAGACCTCACTTGGAGTACTGTGGGCAGTTTTGGTCTCCTTATTTAAGAAAGGATGTGCTGACGTTGGAGAGGGTACAGAGAAGATTCACTAGAATGATTCCGGGAATGAGAGGGTTAACATATGAGGAATGTTTGTCCGTTCTTGGGACTGTATTCCTTGGAGTTTAGAAGAATGAGGGGAGACCTCATAGAAACATTTCGAATGTTAAAAGGCATGGACAGAGTGGATGTGGCAAAGTTGTCTCCCATGATGGGGGAGTCTAGTACGAGAGGGCGTGACTTAAAGATTGAAGGGCTCCCATTCAGAACAGAAATGTGAAGAAATTTTTTTAGTTAGAGGGTGGTGAATCTATGGGATTTGTTGCCACGGGCGGCAGTGGAGGCCAAGTCATTGGGTGTATTTAAGGCAGAGATTGATAGGTATCTGAGTAGCCAGCGCATCAAAGGTTATGGTGAGAAGGCAGGGGAGTGGGACTAAATAGGAGAAAATGGATCAGCTCATGATAAAATGGCGGAGCAGACTCGATGGGCCGAATGGCTTACTTCTGCTCCTTTGTCCTATGGTCTTATGGTTTTATGGAATGTTTTCGGTGATGGGGGTCCTTAATGTTGGATACCACCTTTTTGAGGCATCATCTTTCGAATGTGTCCTTGATGCCGGGGAGGCCAGAGTCCATGATAGAACTGGCAGAGATTGCAAGCTTCTGCAGCTTTTTCTGATCCTGCTGTGGCCCCTCCATACAGATGGTGATGCAGCCAGTTAGAATGCTTTTCATGGTACAGCTGTGGAAATTTGTGAGAGTCTTTGGTGACATACCAATTCTACCCAAACTCCATATGATATATAGCTTTTGTCGTGCCTTCTTTGTAATTTCATCGATATGTTGAGCCCAGGACAGATCTTCAGAGATGTTGACACCCAGGAACTTGAAACTGCTCACCTTTTCCACTGCTGATCCCTCAATGAGGACTGGTGTGTGATCCCTCGACTTCCCCTTCCCGAAGTCCAGTATCAGTTCCTTGGTCTTACTGACATTGAGTGCCAGATTGTTGCTGCAACAGCGCTTGACCATCTTATCTATATTGTTCGTGTTCACCTCCTCACCTCCATCCGAGATTCTGCCAACAATAGTTGTGTCATCGGCAAATTGATGGATGGCTTTTGAGCTGTGCCTAGCCACAGCTGTGGGGGAACTGTTAGCTTGGAAACAGCTTCTTACCGCAGGCCATAAGACTATTGAATTCCCTGCCTACCCAGGTTTGTCATGTACAAATCACCAGTAGTTTTAACTTGAGTCATAAATGCATCTTATTATTTGTTAATTTACCTGAGAGAATATTGCTTTAAATGTTATGAGTGTGAGTTATATGTACTGTATTGTGCATCTTGGCTGTATACATGTGTACAGTTTAATGAAATTATCTTGAGCTTACACTTCAACTTGAACTTATAACATTAATGTCCGGAATGAACCTGCCCTTACCCTCACCCCCGGCAGTGCGTTCCCTGTATCCACCACTTCCTGTGTAAAAACTTTCCTCTGACTTCCGCCCCCTACACTTTCCACCAATTACCTCAGAATTATGTCCCCTGCTACTAGCTATGTGTTTGTAGTTGGAGTTTCATGAGTTCAGTCGTTCCAAGGTTCCATTTAATATCAGAGAATGTATACAATATACAACCTGAAATTCTTACTCTTCACAGACATCCACAAAAACAGAAGAAACACTACAAGGAATGAAAGACAGAAAAGACATTAGAACCCCAAAGACCCCTCTCCCCCCTATGCACAAACAGCAGAAAAGCATCAGCCCTCCCCCTCCCCATCCCCAATGTATTTCAGCATCCACCACCCACCAAGCAAGCAATAGCAAATGCTCCAAAGAAAGACCGTGATCTGCAGTCCAACAAAAACTATGGTTCACCCAACAATTCGACATGCCAGTCTCTCTCTCTCCCTCTTTCTCTCTCTCTCTCTCTCTCTCTCTCTCTCTCACTCACTCACTAACAAGGGACAGAGACGTGTCACCACATTGAGAGGGGAAACCTCCAAAACAGTCGCTCTTACCATGTTACAGTCTTTTATTGCAAGTTTTTCTGACTCGAAAATTGGCAGAAAACCTTTCCCCACCATCGCTCGAACAAGTAAAAATCCTCATCAGAAAAAGCCCCAAAGATTAGAAAAAGGCAGATGCCTGCAATGCAACGAAGACCTTGATTCCCAGGTAGTCAGACTTTGGCAGCTTGATCTTCTTCAAAGTTCCAGGTAAAAGTAAATTATTGATTAAAGTACATATATGTCACTGTTTAGAACCCGGGCATTCACAGTAACTACAATATCGAGAATAGAGGGATTGAAAGACCACATCAATAGAGTGGACAGCCACTATGCAAAACACAGCAAACTGTGCGAATACAAACAGAAGGAGAAAAAAACAAACAAATAAATAAATACACAAATAGGTATATAGATAAATAAACAAACAAACAATAACTATCAAAAACATGAGATGAAGGGTGCTTGAAATGGAGACCATAGGTTGTGGGAAAGATTAAGTGATGGGGCAAGTGAAGTTGAGTGAAGTTGTCCCCTGTGGTTCAGGAGCCTGATGGCTGAGGGGTAATAACTGTTCCTGAACCCGGTGGTGTGAGTCCTGAGGCTCCTGTACCTCCTTCCTGATGGCAGCAGTGAGAAGAGAGCATGGTCTGGATGGTGGGGGTCACTGATGGTGGATGCTGCTTTTCTGCAACAGCGCTGTGTGTGGACATGTTGGCATATCTTCTTAAACCCATCACCTCTACAGAGGCATAGAACTCTGACAGTCCTCTGACTGAGGGCAAATGTTGATTGGCCCTGTGACTTCTGCTTTCACCACCCAACGTCAGAGGTCTTAGGCTATAAGACCATAATATATAAGAGCAGAATTAGTCCATTTGGCCTATCAAGTCTGCTCCGCCATTTCATCATGGCTGATCTAATTTTTCTCTCAACCCCAGTATCCTGCCTTCTCCCCATATCCCTTCATACCCTGACCAGTCAAGAATCCATCAACCTCTGCCTTAAATACACATAAAGACTTGGCCTCCACAGCTGCCTGTGACAAAGAATTCCACAGATTCACCACTCGCTGG
The DNA here is from genome assembly GCF_030028105.1 of Mobula birostris. Lineage (NCBI taxonomy): Eukaryota > Metazoa > Chordata > Chondrichthyes > Myliobatiformes > Myliobatidae > Mobula > Mobula birostris. Next base: position 2,889,338 of record NC_092370.1, on the reverse strand, counting down.
CTGAAGAAATTCCTCCTCATCTCTATTATAGAAGGATGCCCCTCTATTCTGAGGCTGTGTCCTCTGGTCTTAGACTCTCCCACCATAGGAAACATCCTCTCCACATGCACTCTATCAAGGCCTTTCACCATTCAATAAATTTCAATGAGGCCTATTTTTCACTCATTCTTCTGAATTCCAGTGAATACAAGCCCAGAACTATCAAACACTCTTCAAGCTTGTTACTTCTTCTAAGAATTCCAGCAGATTTGTCAGGTAAGATTTTCCCTTGAGGAAAACATGCTGACCACGGCCTATTTTACCATGCGCCTCCAAGTATCATGAGACCTCATCCTTAATAATTGACTCCAAAATTTTCCCAACCACTGAGGTCAGACTAACTGGCCTATAGTTCCCTTTCTTCTGCCTCTCTCCCTTCTTGAGGTAGCATTTGCAATTTTCCAGTCTTCCAGAAGCATTCCAGAATCTAGTGATTCTTGAAAAATCATTACTAATGCCTCCACGATCTCTTCAGCCACCTCTTTCAGAACCCTGGGGTGTACACCATCTGGTCCAGGTGATTTATCTACCTTCAGACCTTTCAGTTTCCCAAAAACCTTCTCTCTGGTGATGGTAATTTCACACACTTTATACCCTCTGACACCTGGAACTGCCACCATACTGCTGGTGTCTTCCATAGTGAAGACTGATGCAAAATACTGATTCAGTGAATTCCCCATTTCGTTGTCGCTCATTACTACCTCTCCAGCTTCATTTCCCAGTGGTCCGATATCCAGGCTTGTCTGTCCTTTACGCTTTACAGTATGTATCCGAATAAACTTTTGGGATCCTCTTTAATATCCTTGGCCAGCTCACTTTCGTATTCCATATTTACCTTGACTTTTTTAGTTGCCTTTTGTTGGTTTTTAAAAGTTTCCCAAACCTCTAACTTTCCACTAATTTTTGCTCTATCATGTAATCAGAATCAGGTTTATTATCTCTGGCATGTGCCGTGAAATGTGTTAACTTAGCAGCAGCAGTTCAATGCAATACGTAATCTAGCAGAGAGAGAAAAAAAATATATAAGTAAATCAAATACAGTATAATTACAATAGATTAAAAATTGTGCAAAAACAGAAATAATATATATATATTAAAAAGTGAGGTAGTGTTCACGGGTTCAATGTCCATTTAGGAATCGGATGGCAGAGGGGAAGAAGCTGTTCCTGAATCGCTGAGTGTGTGCCTTCAGGCTTCTGTATCTCCTACCTGATGGTAACAGTGAGAAAAGGGCATGCCCTGGGTGCTGGAGGTCCTTGATAATGGACGCTCCCTTTCTGAGACACTGTTCCCTGAAGATGTCCTGGGTACTTTGTAGGCTAGTACCCAAGATGAAGCTGACTAAACTTACAAACCTCTGCAGCTTCTTTAGATCCTGTGTTGTAGCCCCCTCCCCCCACCCTGTCTTTGGCTCTTATGTTGGCTTTGACTTCTCTTGTTAGCCATGGCTGTGTCATCCTTCCTTTAGAATTATTTCTCTTTGGGACGTGTATATCCTGTGCCTTCCAAATTGCTTCCATAAATTCCAGCCATTGCTGCTCTTCCTCAACCAATTCTGGCCAGCTCCTCTCTCACGCCTCTGTAATTCCCTTTACTCCACTGTAATACCGGTACATCTGACTTTCACTGCTCTTTCTCCAATTTCAGGGTGAATTTGATCATATTATGATCACTTGACTCAAAGAGTTCCTTTATCTGCTTGGCAAAGATCCTTCCGTTCCCAGGGATGATGTCTTTGGAGCTTCTGCTGGTGTTTCTATCGTGCTGTCGTCTTAAAGGATGGGGTTGCTAGCCCCATGTCCAACCGTCCTCCGTTCACAGCCGGGTTTGTGCGGAGTTAGGTACCCTGCCAGTCGTACTTTGACAGAGTTTAATTTTAATTTCCTGAAAGTTTTGTTCAGTCAGCACGAATATTTATAGAGTGTTCATAATTTCACTCCGAACCTACATGAAATAATTAATTCTTGTCAGATATGTTCTGCTTTCTGGATCTATTTAAACTAGAGTAGTGCCAACCAGTTCTGCAAATCTTATGGAGGCAATTATATATGAAGTGGTTTGTGTGATTGATTGCACATTGGGAAAGATTTTAGGAAAATGATATCAGAACATCACCATGGACAGTCCAGAACCTGGTTATGAAAGGAGGTGGGTTAGGTATAATTCAACCCCATTAATGTGGGCATACCTTTCCTGTTTCTCAGCTCCACCCATAAGGACTCAGTAGACAAGCCCTCTAATCTGTCCTGCCTGAGCACTGCTGTAACATTTTCCCTGACAAGCAATGCTACCCCCCCCCCTTTCATTCCTCTGCCTCGATCACATCGGAACCCTGGAATATTAAGCTGCCAGTCCTGCCCCTCCTGTAGCCAAGTTTCACTAATGGCTATAATGTCATAATTCCACGTGTCAATCCATGCCCTCAGCTCGTCAGATGTTTCAGAAAGGACAGGGAGGGAGGCAAAAGAGGTGGGGGCGTGGCACTGTTGATCAGAGATAGTGTCACGGCTGCAGAAAAGGAGAAAGACATGGAGGGATTGTTTACTGAGTCTCTGTGGGTGGAAGTTAGAAACATGAAGGGGTCAATAACTCTACTGGGTGTTTTTATAGACCACCCAATAGTAACAGGGATATCAAGGAGCAGATAGGGAGACAGATTCTGGAAAGGTGTAATAATAACAGGGTTGTCATGGTGGGAGATTTTAATTTCCCAAATATTGATTTGGCATCTCCCTAGAGCGAAGGCTTTAGATGGGGTGGAGTTTGTTAGGTGTATTCAGGAAGGTTTCCTGACACAATATGTAGATAAGCCTACAAGAGGAGAGGCTGTATTTGATCTGGTATTGGGAAATGAACCTGGTCAGGTGTCAGATCTCTCAGTAGGAGAGCATTTTGGAGATAGTGATCACAACTCTATCTCCTTTACCATAGCATTGGAGAGGGACAGGAACAGACAAGTTAATTGGAATAAGGGGAAAGTGAAGCTATCAGGCAGGAACTTGGAAGCATAAATTGAGAACAGATGTTCTCAGGGAAATGTACAGCAGAAATGTGCAAATGTTCAAGGGATATTTGCGTGGAGTTTCGATGAGACAGGGAAAGTAAGGTAGGGTACAGGAACCATGGTGTACAAAGGCTGTTGAAAATCTAGTCAAGAAGAAAAAAAAATCTTGTGATAGGTTCAAAAAACTAGGTAATGATAGAGATCTAGAAGATTATAAGGCCAGTAGGAAAGAGTTTAAGAATGAAATTAGGAGAGCCAGAAGGGGCCATGAGAAGGCCTTGGTGAGTAGGATTAAGGAAAACCCCAAGACATTCTACAAGCATGTGAAGAGCAAGAGAATAAGACATAAGACAATAGGACAAATCAAGTGTGACAATGGAAGAGTGTGTATGGAACTGAAGGAAATAGCAGAGATACTCAATGAATACTTTGCTTCAGTATTCACTGCGGAAAAGGATCTTGGCAATTGTAGGGATGACTTGCAGCTGACTGAAAAGCTTGAGCATATAGACATTAAGAAAGAGGATGTGCCGGAGCATTTGGAAAGCATCAGGTTGGAAAAATCTCTGGGACTGGATGAGATGTACCCCAGGCTTCTGTGGGAGGCGAGGGAGAAAATTGCTGAGCCTCTGGCGATGATCTTTGCATCATCAATGGGGACGGGAGAGGTTCCAGAGGATTGGAGAGTTGCAAATGTTGTTCCCTTCTTCAAGAAAGGGCGTAGGGATATCCCATGAAATTATACACCAGTGAGCCTTACTTCAGTGGTTGGTAAGTTGATGGAGAAGATCCTGAGAGGCAGGATTTATGAACATTTGGAGAGGCGTAATATGATTAGGAATAGTCAGCATGGCTTTGTCAAAGGCAGGTCGTACCTTACGAGCCTGATGACTTGGTCTCAAGAGGACATGGCTTTAAGGTAAGGGGTGGGAAGTTCAAGGGGGATATTAGAAGAAGGTTTTTTACTCAGAGAGTGGTTGGTGCGTGGAATGCACTGCCTGAGTCAGTGGTGGAGGCAGATACACTAGTGAAGTTTAAGAGACTACTAGACAGGTATATGGAGGAATTTAAGGTGGGGGCTTATATGGGAGGCAGGGTTTGAGGGTCGGCACAACATTGTGGGCTGAAGGGCCTGTACTGTGCTGTACTATTCTATGTTCTATGATTGAATTTTTTGAGGATGCGACTAAACACATTGATGAAGGAAGAGCAGTAGATGTTGTGTATATGGATTTAACAAGGCATCTGATAAGGTACCCCATGCAAGGCTTATTGAGAAAGTAAGGAGGCATGGGATCCAAGGGGACATTGCTTTGTGGATCCAGAACTGGCTTGCCCACAGAAGGCAAAGAGTGGTTGTAGATGGGTCATATTCTGCATGGAGGTTGGTGACCAGTGGTGTGCCTCAGGGATCTGTTCTGGGACCCCTTCTCTTCATGATTTTTATAAATGACCTGGATGAGGAAGTGGAGGGATGGGTTAGTAAATTTGCTGATGACACAAAGGTTGGGAGTGTTGTGGATCGTGTGGAGGGCTGTCAGAGGTTACAGCGGGACATCGATAGGATGCAAAACTGGGCTGAGAAGTGGCAGATGGATTTCAACACAGACAAGTGTGAGCTAGAGGGTGGTAAATCTGCGGAATTTGTTGCTACGAGTGGCTGTGGAGGCCAAGTCATTGGGTGTATTTAAGGCCGAGATAGATAGGTTCTTGATTATCCGGGGCATCAAAGGGTATGGGGTGAAGGCAGGGGAGTGGGGATGACTGGAAGAATTGGATCAGCCCATGATTGAATGGCAGAGCAGACTTGATGGGCTGAATGGCCATATCTTATGGTCTTAAGTGTGAGGTGGTTCATTTTGGTAGGTCAAATATGATGGCAGAATATAGTATTAATGGTAAGACCCTTGGCAGTGTGGAGGATCAAAGGGATCTTGGGGTTCGAGTCCATAGGACACTCAAAGCTGCTGCGCAGGTTAACTCTGTGGTTAAGAAGGCATATGGTTCGTCAACTGTGGGATTGAGTTTAAGAGCCGAGAGGTAATGTTGCAGCGATATAGGACCCTGGTCAGACCCCACTTGGAGTACTGTGCTCAGTTCTGGTCACCTCACTACAGGAAGGATGTGGAAACCACAGAAAGGGTGCAGAGGAGATTTACAAGGTTGTTGCCTGGATTGGGGAGCATGCCTTATGAGAATAGATTGAGTGAACTCGGCCTTTTCTCCTTGGAGTAACGGAGGATGAGAGGTGACCTGATAGAGGTGTATAAGATGATGAGAGGCATTGATCGTGTGGATAGTCAGAGGCTTTTCCCCAGGGCTGAAATGGCTAGCATGAGAGAGAGCACAGGTTTAAGGTGCTTGGAAGCAGGTACAGAGGAGATGTCAGGAGTAAGTCTTTTACGCAGAGAGTGGTGAATGCATGGAATAGGCTGCCAGCAACGGTGGTGGAGGCGGATACGATAGGGTCTTTTAAGAGACTCCTGGACAGGTACATGGAGCTCAGAAAAATAGAGGCCTATGGGTAACCCTTGGTAATTTCTAACGTAAGTACATGTTCGGCACAGCTTTGTGAGCCTGTATTGTGCTGTAGGTTTTCTATGTTTCTATGTTCTATTCATTTTTGTTTTTATAATTTGTCTTTTGAACATCAGTTGCTTGTCGTTCTTTGTCTATGTTGTAGTTTTTTTGTAAGTTCTATTAAATTTGTTTATTTTTCCCTCTAAATAGCTGCAAGAAAGGGGCGCGGCATGGCAGCGCAGTGGCTAGCATAATGCTTTGCAGTCCCGGTGACGCAGGTTCAATTCCCACCAATGCCCACAAGGAGTTTGTAGGTTCAGCCCATGACCGCGTGGGTTTCTTCGGGGTGCTATAGATTCCCCTGCAGTCCAATGGCGTGTTGGCTAGTACCTTAATTGGTCATTGTGAGTTATCCTGTGATTAGGCTCGGGTTCAATTGGTGGGGCGGAGGCTCGAGGGGCTAGAGGGGCCTGTTGTGTGATGTATCACTTACTAATTAAATAAATAAATGAAAAGTGACTCGTCTATCCGTCATTTCTGCCTCTCTGTCTCAATAACTTCTGAGGTGAGAACAATTCATTCAGACTAACTATAGAGGTAAAATATACAAGATTCTGAGGGGTATAGAGAGGGTAAATGCAAACAGGCTTTTTCCACTGGGGTTGGGTGGGACTACAACCAGTCATGGGTTAAGGGTGAAAGGTGAAAACACGAGGGGAAACTTCTTCACTCAGAGAGTAGTGAGTGTGGAATGAGTGGCCAGCACAAGTGATGGATGCGGGTTCAGTATCAACGTTTAAAAGAAATTTCGACAGGTACGTGGACGGGAGGGGCAGGGAAGAAAATGGTTCCAGTGCAGGTCAATGGGAGTAGGCAGTTCAAATGGTTCAGTATAGACTAGATGGGCCAAAAGGTCTGCTTCTGTGCTGTACTTTTCTATGACTCTATTATTCTATGATTATTTCATTTTCCTTTACACCTCTGTACAGGAAATGACATTAAACAAACGTGATTCTCAAATCTTAAACATTAAACAATCTTGAGATCATGGAGCCCCTTTTGTACACTGAGCTGAATTTAGAAAATGTTTGATTCTTTGCTGATGACTGTGTAACCATTAAAGTTCCTGTCAATAAAACTGAGCACAGTGTCTGTTTTTGTGTATGTTGATGGCAGCAGTGTGTGCAGCCTGAACAGTGCCTTATTCATGTCAGCTGAGGACTGCACATTGTTTGCCACCCAGGCAGCCTAGCGAAGTCAGGGCACCAAGCGAAAGGTAAAGCAAAAATAAAATTAAAATAAGAAATGGAGCAGAAATGCACAATAAAGGGATTTGTGCAGGGAAACAAAGTTCCATGCTGAGGAATAGATTTCCTTCAAAGTGCCATCTCAGGTTAACAGGGTTGTAAAGGAAGCTTTTGGCCTTCATAAATCAATGTACTGAGTACAGGAGATGGGATGTTACAGTGATGTTGTATAAAATGTTGGTGAGTCATAATTTGGAGTATTGTGTGCAGTTTTGGTCACCTACCAAAAGGAAAGATACCAATCAGATTGAAAGAGTGCAGAGAAAACTTACAAGGATGTTGCTGGGACTTGAGGACCTGAGTTATGGGGAAGGTTTAATAGGCTAGGATTTTATTCCCCGGAGAGTGGGAGAATGAGTGGAGATTTATTAGAGGTGAACAGAATTATGAGGGGCATAGATAGGGTAAATGCAAGCAGGTTTTTCCACTGAGGTTAGCTGGGACTAGATGTAGATGTCATGGGTTAAGGGGAACATCAGTGGGAACTTCACTCAGAGAGAGAGCTGCTGGTAAGGCGGTAGATTAAGAGAAGTTTGGATAGGCACATGGATGGGAGGGCATGGTTCAGCTGCGGGTCAATGGGACTAAAGGGCACAGACTCAGAATTCAGGGACATCCACTTAGAACGGAGATGAGGAAGAATTTCTTTTAACTAGAGTGGTGAACCTGTGGAATTCATTGTCACAGGCAGCTGTTGAGGCCACGTCATTGGGTACACTTAAGATGAAGGTTGATAGAGTCTTGATAAGCCAGGGTGTGAAAGGTTACAGTGAGAAGGAAGGAGAATAGGGTTGAGAGGGACTCAATGAGCCAAATGGCCTAATTCTGCTCCAATCTCTTCTGGTCTTATGGACCAGGCAGGGTAACTGTTTGGCACAGAGAGAATGAGTTCAAAATACAAAGGAGATATATTTTCTAAGTGCAGTTTAGTTTGAAGTGACCACTGTCCTTATCTGCTGACTTAGCGTAGTTGGAGATTCTTGCCATATCATCAGTTGATGGTGATTGCTGTATTGGACAAATTCCCAAAACAGAATTCCCTTGCTTTTTTTGTATCAACTAGAGCAGGTGGCCAAGCAAATGACATCACAGAGACTGAGTAACATTCTCACTGTTTGGTTTTTCTAATCCCTTCCTTCCCAGTGACCAACTAAATTTAAGAGAGTAGACCGTGCCTTTGGCGGTAGGATCATACATTATTTCACCAGTTCCCTCGTGGATTAAATTTACTTTGAACTTTGAACTGTATTGAAAGCAAAGGACTGGGCATTCAGGAGAGATGGTATGGTACGGCAAAACCATAGGACCTTCAGATAAATGAGCAGAATAAGGCCATTTGGCCCATTGAGTATGCTCCGCCATTTTAACATGGCTGAACTATTTCCCTCTCAGCCCCAATCTCCTGCCTTCTTCCCCTATCATAAGACATAGGAGCAGAATTAGGCCATTCAGCCCATCGAGTCTGCTCCTCCATTTCATCATGGCTGATCCCGGATCCCTCTCAACCCCATACACCTGCTTTCTTGCCATATCCTTTGATGCCCTGACCAATCAGGAAATGATCAACTTCCACCTTAAATATACCCACAGACTTGGCCTCCACTGCAGACTGAGGCAGAGCATTCCACAGATTTACTACTCTCTGGCTACAAAAAAATTCCTCTTCATCTCTGTTCTAAAGGGTTGCCCCTCAATTTTGAGGCTGTACCCTCTAGTTCTGGATACCCCCACCATAGGAAACATCCTCTCCACTTCCACCCTATCTTGTCCTTTCAACATTCGGTAGATTTCAATGTGATCCCCCTGTATTCTTCTAAATTCCAGTGAGTGGAAATTCCAGTGGATAGCCAGCGTCTTTTCCTCAGGGTCATCCATGTAAGGTAATGGAGTAAGTGTACGGTAGTGGAGTAAGGTTAAGGTAAGTTCAAAGGAGATGTGTGCATCAAATTGTTTTTGTTACACAGAGTGTGGTAGGTGCACGGACTACGTTGTCAGGGATTGTGATTGAAACAGGCATTTAAGAGGTTCATAGATTGGCACACGATTATGTAGAGAACGGCAGGATGTGGACCATGTGCAGACAAAAGACATTAAGTATAATTAACCGCACAACATTGTGGGCTAAAGGGCTTGGTCCTCTGCTGTCTTGTTCTATGTTCTGACCAATCAAGAATCTACCAACCTCTGCCTTAAATATACCCAATGACTTGGCCTCCACTGCTGCCCATGGCAACAAATTCCATAGATTCACCACCCTCTAGCTAAAGAAATCCTTCTTCATATCTATTCTAAATGGACGTCCCTCTATTATGAGGCTCTGTTTTCTGGTCCAAGACTCCTCCACTATAGGAAACATCCTCTCCATATCTACTCTATCTAGGCCTTTCAATATTCGATAGGTTTCACTGAGATCCCCTTATTCTTCTGAATTGCAGTGGGAAGGAGACTGGAGCCATCAACCACTCCTCATATGATAACCCTTTCAATCCCAGAAACATTCTTGAGAGCATCTTCTGAACCCTCTCCAATGTCAACACATCTTTTCTTAAATGCGGGCCCAAAACTGCTCACAATACTCCAAGTGAGGCCTTATCAATGTGTTATAAAGCCTCAACATTACGTCCTTGCTTTTATATTCTAGTCCTCTTGAAATTAATGCTAACATTGTATTTGCCTTCCTCACCACCGACTCCGCCTGCCTGCAAACTAACCTTGGTAGAAGGCCTGGTACCCATCATCCTGGGCACCCCCATCCAGGCCATGCCCTCTTCTTGCTGCTGTACGCTAGGTGGCACGGTAGTGTACGGGGTTAACAGTGTGAGTGATTAGCAATTTCTGCCGCTATATGCAAGGAGCTCACCAGCTCTTCCCGCGACAGCGTGGGCCTCCTTTAGGTACACTGACTAGATGGGCTGAATGGCCCGTTTCTGTGCTGTAGTGTTCTATGTCTCTATGTCTCTATTACTAGTAATTGTCAGATTTTGAAGGGGGTACTTGGGATGGAAGTCTCCCCTCTGCTATGATATTAGACGGTGACACGACCTTTCCACATTGTGAATAAAGAACAAGCAACTTGATTCCTTATGGTTGTTAGAGCCGGGAGTGGTAGTAATGATAATAGTAGTAATGGAAGATGTTCCCTCTGCTATGATGTTAGATGGTGACATGACCTTTCCACTGCATTGTAAATAAAGAACTAGCAACTTGATTCGTTAAGGTTGTTAGAGCTGGGAGTAGTAGTAATGATAAGCTCCACTACCTATTAAATGCTGCCAATGTGTGTGGCTGAAATAGCCTCTGATCACCAAGTCCACCTCCTGGCCTTCATGTGTCACTTGGCTACTAAACCTGGCGGAACTGTTCCTACTGACAGGAGAAGGGGCAAAGCGGGTTACTGGCACCTTAAAACCAGTCGCTTCAGGCAGGTGGATCTCGTCAGCCACGGTTGGCAGCTCAGCTAGGAGAAGGAAGGTTCTGATCTCAAAGCTCCGCTGCCTTGTGGCTATACGCTCTCATGGGGAAGGCTTTGGGAGTAAATTGCAAGGAAAAATCCAGGGCTGGAGTCCCTAAGCCAGTCCACCGTGGAGATCAATGCTGGCTGGCACCTCCAGAGATGCCACTGCTGCCAAACTGTATTGATCTCTGGATTTATTGGCCGCGTGCAGCGGAGGAGCCTTGCTATACGTGCAGAAGCTTGCTCGCTGTATCTTACTGAGCAAGCCTGTGTACTGCTTGTACATCATGCAGACAGCCAGGTTGCCCCATCCATTCGACCTCGACTAACGGAGGGCCTCGTGTGAGTCTTTCTACCAGCCAGCTTACCATTCCAGGCTCTTCAGTGGGGCTTCTAGACCCAGTGCAAAACTCAGTCAATGGAACTATCCCATTTCGAGCTGGGCTTTCAAGGGAGGAATGTTTAAGTAGGATTCAAGAATACTGAGTTTGTTGAAGAAGTCAAAGGCACATCGGTTGCAACTCTGAGCCCAATGGAGGCTCAAGGTGAGCTGTCCTGATTGGTTGTGGTCTGTGTTGTGTCGAGCATTGTGGGCTGGCACTTGCCTGCTGCCATCTGCACATCGTTGTAACACAAATGACACATTTCACTGTAGGTTTTGATGTACATATGGTAAATTAATGTGAAACTGAGTGAAGTCACTATTGATTAGTTAAGTAATGCAAAATGTACGAGTATCACCTTGTCACGTGTGACACTGATGCTTACGAAAACATTACCTATTAATCAGGTCTTGAGCTCTTGTGTGTAGTCAAAGTAAATATAGGGATCATTCCTATGTCAGCAAAATTATTTTACTGCAAAATGTAAAACAACGGGTTTATTTTCAAACGTGCCCCTGCAGTAGTTTTTCATATTGAGTTCATTAAATATCTGTTGTTCTTTTTACTAAACCGAATAGCATGAATGGCAGCAATGCTTCACTACCAGATGAACTCAACGCCTTCTATTCCTGCTTTGAAAGGGAGAAGATGTGAAGATCCCTGCTGCACCTGATGACCCATTCGTCTCAGAGACCAATGTTAGGGTGACTTAAAAGAGTGAACCTTTGCAAGGCGGAATGTCCCAATGGAGTACCTGGTAAGGCTCTGAAAATCTGTGCCAACCAACTGGCGGGAGTATTCAAGGACATTTTCAAATTCTCACTGCTTCGGGCAGAAGTTCTCACTTGCTTCAAAAAGACAACAATTATACCAGTGCGTGAGAAGAGTAACGTGATCTGCCTTAATGACTATCACCCGGTAGCACTCACGGCGACAGTGATAAAATGCTTTGAGAGGTTTGTCATGACGAGTATGAACTCCTGCCTCAGCAAGATCTGGACCCACTGCAATTTGCCTATCACCACAATAGGTCAACGGCAGATGCAATCTCAATGGCTCTTTACATGGGCTTTAGACCACCTGGACAACACAAACATCTATGTAAGGATGCTGTTCGTCAATTATAGCTCAGCATTTAATACCATTGTCCCACAATCCTGATTGAGAAGTTACAGAACCTCCTCCTGCAATTGAATCCTTGACTTCCTTGGACAGATACATGGATGGGAGGTGTATGGAGGGATATGGTCCGTGTGCAGGTCAGTGGGACTAGGCAGAAAATGGTTCGGCACAGCCAAGAAGGGCCAAAAGGCCTGTTTCTGTGCTGTAGTTTTCTATGGTTCTATGGTTGGTTCCTAACCAGAAGGTAACAATTTGTGCGAATTGGTGATAACATCTCCTCCTTGCTGACGATCAACACTGGCACACCTCAGGGGTGTGTGTTTAGCCCACTGCTCTACTCTCTATATATCCATGACTGTGTGGCTAGACATAGCTCAAATACCATCTATAAATTTCCTGATGATACAACCATTGTTGGTAGAATTTCAGGTGGTGACGAGAGGGTGTACAGGAGTGAGATATGCCAGCTAGTGGAGTGGAGTCGCAGTAACAACCTGGCACTCAACATCAGTAAGACGAAAGAGCTGATTGTGGACTTCAGGATGGGTAAGATGAAGGAACACATACCAATCCTCATAGAGGGATCAGAAGTGGAGAGAGTGACACTCACAACACACTGGAGGAACTCAGCAGGTCAGGCAGCATCCGTGGAAAAGATCGGTCGATGTTTTGGGCCGGAACCCTTCGTCAGGACTGTAGGGGGAAGGGGTAGAGGCCAGAGAGCGAACAGCTTCAAGTTCCTGGGTGTCAAGATCTCTGAGGATCTAACCTGGTCCCAACACATTGATGCAGTTATAAAGAAGGCAAGACAGCGGCTATACTTCATTAGGAGTTTGAAGAGATTTGGTATGTCAACAAATACACTCAAAAACTTCTATAGATGTACTGTGGGGAGCATTCTGACAGACTGCATCACTGTCTGGTATGGGGGAGGGTGGGGCTGCTGCACAGGACCGAAAGAAGCTGCAGAGGGTCATAAATTTAATGGGCTCCACCTTGGGTACCAGCCTACAAAATACCCAGGCCATCTTCAGGGAGCGGTGTCTCAGAAAGACAGTGTCCATTATTAATGACCCCCAGCACCAGGCCATGCCCTTTTCTCACTGTTTCCATCAGGTAGGAGGTACAGAAGCCTGAAGGCACACACTCAGCGATTCAGGAACAGCTTCTTCCCCTCTGGCACCCAATTCCTAAATGGACATTGAACCTTTGGACACTACCTTGCTTTTTATTTATTATATAGTATTTCTGTTTTTTTCATGATTTCTTATCTATTCAATATATGCATACTGTATAAAGTATATTGAGTAAGATTTACTTATTTATTATTATTATTATTTTATTTTTTTCCTCTATATTATGTATTGCATTGAAATGCTGCTACTAAGTTAACAAGTTTCATATCACATGCCGGTGATAATAAACATTCTGGTTCTGATTTTGATTCTAAAACTCCCCCATGGATGGTCCCTGGCCTGGCTGTGAACAGAAGAGGGTCGGACATGGGTCTAGCAACCCCACCCCGTAAATACACAGAGCTACAGAAACACCACCAGAAGCTCCAAAGCAGGCTGAGTCTTCATATCTTCTCATCGTCATAACCACACAAGGGAGGTTCCCCAGCCCGGCTGTGAAAGGTGGATTGTTGGGCAAGGGTCTAGCAACCCCATTCTGTGAAAACTCAGAGCGAGAGAAACGCCAACAGAAGCTCCAAAGAGCTCACCCCTGGGAGTGGATGGATCTTCACCAAGAAGACAGATGAAGTCGTGTGGTAAAAGTGAAAGCCACAGGGTTGATCAATGGTTGATCAATAGTTGGGTTGATCACAGAGTTGATCAATGTTCTATTGGCCCAAGGCAGACAATTCCGCCGAGGGGCTGTCGGCAGCCTACGTCCCAGTAGGATAGATGGACTGAAGAAGAAGAATTGATTTGTAACTGGAGGCATCTCTGCCCAAGTAAAACTTCAAGGCACTTCAGCTGATGTCCAGATGAGGCAGCTCACTGACCTCAACTCTAAACTGATTCTGCAGCCTACAGACTCACTTTCAAGGACTCGACAACTCGTTTTCAGGTTTATTTATTATTTATTTTTTATTTGCACAATTGATCTTTTTTTGTATTTTGGTTGTTTGGCAGTCTTTATTTATGTATAGATTTTCATAAAATCTATTGTACTTCTTTATTTTCCTGTAACTGGAGTCATAACCCATAGAAATGTACAGCACAGAAACAGGTCCTTTGGCCTTCTAGTCCCTGCCAAGTCACTTAACCTGCGTAGTCTCATTGACCTGCACCGGGACCATAGCCATCCATACCCCTACCATCCATGTACCCATCCACACTTCTCTTAAACATTGAAACTGAGCTCACATGCACTACTTATGCTGGCAGCTCATTCCACACTTCCATGACACTCTGAGTGAAGAAACTTCTCCTCATTTTTGTACTAAACCTTTCACCTTTCACCCTTAACCCATGACCTCTGGTTGTAGTCCCACCCACACATTGGGACTGATTAAGGATAATCAGCACGGCCTTGTGGTTCAGAGGAAAAAGCCTGCTTGCATTTACCCTATCTATACTCCTCATAATTTTGCATACCTCCATCAAATCTCTTCTCAATCTTTTACGTTACAAGAAACCTGTTCAATCTTTCCATATAACTCAGGTGCTCCAGACCCAGCAACATTCTTGTAAATTGTCTCTGTACTCTTTCAACCTTACTTACATCTTTCCTGTAGGTAGGTGACCAAAACTGCACACTATACTCCAAATTAGGCCTCACCAACGTCTCATACAGCTTCAACATTACATCCCATCTCCTCTAATTAATACTTTGATTTATGAAGGCCAATGTGACAGAGGTTTTATTTACACCCCATCTACCTGTAACACCCTGCAGTTCACTGTGTCAGACCCACTCTGGTTGGTCCCACTGAAGTGCAACACCTTGTTCTTGTCTGCGTTACATTCCATCTGCCATTCTTCAGACCATTTTTCCAGCTGATTCAGATCCCACTGAAAGCCATGATAGCCTTCCTCACTGTCTGGTAAATCTCCCCTGTACCCTTTCCAATGCTTCCACATCCTTCCTATAGTGAGGCGACCAGAACTGGACCCAGTACGCCAAGTGTGGCCTAACCAGTGTTTTATAGAGCTCCATCATTACCTCACGACTCTTAAACTCTATCCCTCAACTTATGAAAGCTAACTCCTCATAAGCTAGTCACAGGACTTCAGTCAGACACACAACCATTTACTACCACTCTCTGGCTTCTCTCACAAAGCCAATGTCCAATCCAATTTACTACCTCATGTTGAATGTCGAGCGACTGAATGTCGAGCCTCCCATGCGGGACCTTGTCAAATGCCTTGTAAAAGTCCATGTGGACAACATCCACTGCCTTGCCTTCATCCACTTTCCTGATAGCTTCCTTGAGAAACTCCTTAAGGTTGGTTAGGCAAGACCAACCATGCACAAATCCATGCTGGCTATCCCTAATCAGTGCATGTCTAAACAGATACTTACATATCCTGTCTCTCAAATGCTTGCAAGAGAATGAACCTCAGGGTTGTATTTGGTGACATACTGTATATGTACTTCAATAATAAATTTACTTTGATCTTTGATTAATTGAGACTCTTCATTATATACCCTTGGAGTTCTAAGTGCTTTTTGCCAGGAATGTGTTGATCAACCTAGTAGAATTTCTCCCAACCCTAGTTCCCTGGCCATATTAATAAAGGCACTCATCTAAACATAGAGAGCTTCTTACTTCATCGGCCCCCCACCCACCATTCCCCTACCCTCCTGGTATCACCTATCACCTTACTTCATTCCACCCCCCCACCTTCAATTTTGGCATCTTCCCCCTTCCTTTCCAGTCCTGATGAAGAATCTTGGCCCAAAATGTCAACTATCTGTTCCTCTCTGTAGATCATGCCTGACCTGCTGAGTTGAGGATGTGACGAAACACATTGATGATGGTAGAGCAGTAGATGTAGTGTGTATGGATTTCAGCAAGGCATTTGATAAGGTACTCCATGCAAGGCTTATTGAGAAAGTAAGGAGGCATGGGACCCAAGGGGACATTGCTTTGTGGATCCAGAACTGGCTTGCCCACAGAAGGCAAAGAGTGGTTGTAGATAGGTCATATTCTGCATGGAGGTCGATGACCAGTGGTGTGCCTCAGGGATCTGTTCTGGGACCCCTACTCTTCATGATTTTTATAAATGACCTGGATGAGGAAGTGGAAGGATGGGTTAGTGAACGGGGCTGCAGAGGAAGATAGGGTACAATTCCACTCAGCGACCACTTTATTAGGTACACCTATACACTTGCTCATTAATTCAAATCTCTAATCAGCCAATCATGTGGCAGCAACTCAAAGCATAAAAGAATGCAGACATGGTCAAGAGGTTCCGTTCAATGCAACACACACAAAATGCTGGAGGAACTCACAAGTATTATGAAACAGTGTATGGCGCTATGTTGGAGCTCACTGATAAGCCGGTCGTCGACCATCAACCTCCTCTGATCATCGCTGCCCTTTGGACTCTTGCTCCAAGTTCACCCCGTCCAGCAGTCTACCAACTCTCTCCATTCGCGTCTTCTCTCCTCAGCCCGACGAAAGATCTCGGCCTGAAATGTCCAGAAGACCAATAGACCATAAAACATAGGAGCAGAATTAAGCCATTTTGCCCATCACGTCTGCTCCATCATTCAATTATGGCTGGTCCTTTTCTCCTTCCTCGGCCTCACTCCCCGGCCTTTTCCCCTTAACCTTTGATGCCGTGTCCAATCAAGAACCTGTCAAGCTCTGCCTTAAAAACACCAAATGTCCTGGTCTCCACAGCTGCCCGTGGTAACAATTTCCACAAATTTACCACCCCCTGGCTACAGAAAATTCTCTGCATCTCTGTTTTAAATGGACGCTCCTCTATCCTGAGGCTGTGTCCTCTTGTCTGAGACTCTCTGACCATGGGAAACATTCTTTCCACATCTACTCTGTCTAGGCTTTTCAAAATTCGAAAGGTTTCGATGAGATTCCCCCTCATCCTTCTAAATTCATGTGAGCACAGACCGAGCGCCATCAAACGTTCTTTGCATGATAACCCTTTCACTCCCAAAATCATCCTTATGAACCTCCTCTGAACCCTCTCCAATGCCAGCACATCTTTTGTTAGATAAGGGTCTCAGCCTGAGACGTTGACAGTGTAACATGTTGTAAGGTTTCATTGATAATGTAATGGTTTCTCTGTAGCAGCAATGTTTGGGTTATGACTAGAGATAACAGGGTTTGGAATGCTGTTGTTCTTTCTTGTGAGTCTGGAATAGAGATTTTCACGGTCTTTCAGTGGGGTGAGGAGAGAAGACGCGAATGGAGAGAGTTGGTAGACTGCTGGACGGGGTGGACTTGGAGCGAGGGCCAAAAGGGCGGCGACGATTGGAGGAGGTTGATGGTCGACGACCGGCTTATCAGTGAGCTCCAACTTTGCGCAATAGACTGTTTCATAAGAATGGACCCTTTTTCTTTTTTCTTTTCTTTACTAATCATATAGTTAAAGTAAGAGTTATAAAGCTTAATCGTTTAATCACATATTGTGCACTGTTTGTTATTTAGGTGTGCTGATTTGTAACAGGGGACAGATCGCACAGCATCCACCCGAACGAGATTTCTTAAGTTTGGCCGGACCGAGGGCTATCACCCCCTATATTAAGCTGCAAGCTGAAGCGAGAGTTACAACAGTTTTCTCTTTTCCATGAATGCTGCCTGACCTGCTGAGTTGAGCATCCAGAAATTTGAGCTTTTTGCTTTGAATTTCCAGCATCTGCAGTTTTTCTCATGCTCAAAGCCAAAGATCAGAAGGGGGAAAAATGTGATCTACTGTAAGTGACCTTGACTGTGGAATGATGGGATGTTTTGAGTATCTGAGAAACTGCTGATCTCCTGGGATTTTCACACACGACAGTCTCTGGAGTTTACAGAGAATAGTGTGAAACACTAAAAAACATCCAGTGAGTAGAAGTTCAATGGGTGAAAATGCCTTGTTACTGAGAGAGGTCAGAGGAGAATGGTCAGACTGGTTCAAGCTGACAGGAAGGTGACAGTAACTCAAATAACCACACGTTACAACAGTGGTGTGAACAAGAACACCTCTGAATGCACAACATGCCAAACCTTGGAGTGGATAATCTACAGCAGCAGAAGACCACAAAGATACACAGGAGGTACCTAATGCAGTGGCCATGTTGTGAGACCGTGCGATATTGTGATATTTTACTCTGATCTGAGGTGAAGGAGCTCCTTGTGTCTCATCTCAGTTGGACCCAGTTTGTGATCACACACAGGATGTAATGAGTTTCATTCCATCTGTTTGCAGGTAGCCTCCAACCTGATGGCATGGCCATCTATTTCTCCTTCTGGTAAGTTTGTTTCCTTTCTTTTCCTCTCCCCCTTCCCTATTCTTCTATTCCCCACTTCGGCCTCTTAACTCTTCTCACCTGCCGACCACACCGCCCCCGGGTCCCCCCTTCCTTCCCTCTCTCCTCTCCTAAGATTCCTTCCTCTCCAGCCCGTTACCTTTCCACCTGGCTTCACCCATCCTTCTTCCCTTCCCCGACCCTCTGGCAGCTTCCCTCTTCTTTTCCAGTTCTGATGAAAGGTCTCAGCTCAAAATGTCGACTGTTTATTCCTCTCCATGGCTGCTGCCTGACGGGCTGAGCTCCTCCAGCGTTTTCAGTGTTTTGCCGGATTTAATGACCTGCATCAAATACATTCAGATGTCAAATTCATTCATAGATTAATTTAGGTTATAGTTCAAAGCTGGAATTTTGTATTCAGAATCAGATAACTACTTGAGATGTTTCAGAGCGTACATACACTGACTAGTTAGTGTTAAACTTGCTAATGTTTATACTGGAACCTATTTCACAGTCTTTTTTGCATGATTAACCCGTGATATAGTGCCATGGTCGATTGGTTCATTAAACCAGTTCTGTATCAGAGCACTAAGTCACCACTGTCTGAATTACACAGTGAAGCCGTGTTTCTCTAGATTTATTTTTATCTGGCAAATAGTAACAAATGTGACAGATTGTCACATTGGCCTTCATAAATCAATGTATTGAGTACAGAGATGGAACGTTGTGTTGACGTTGTATAAGATGTTGGTGAGGCTAAATCCGGAGTATTTTGTGCAGTTTTGGTCACCATCCTGCAGAAAAGATGTAAATAAGATTGAAAGAGTACAGAGAAAATGTACAAGGATCTCAGCCAGGACCGGAGGACCTGAGTTCACAAGATCACAAGACAAAGGAGCAGAAGTAGGCCATTCGGCCCATCTAGTCTGTTCCGCAGCTCCCCCATTAGCTAAACTATTCACCCATCTAGTTCCAATTTCCGGCTTTTTCCCCATATCCCTTGATACCCTGACTAATTAGATACCTGTCAATCTCCTCCTTAAACACTCTCAGAGTTATAGGGAAAGTTTGAATAGGTTAGGACTTTATTCCCTGGAGTGTAGGAGAACGAGGGGAGATTTGATAGAGATAGACAAAATTATAAGGGGTATCATCATCTTCTCTGTGTGCCATGTAGTATGAAGTGGGTAATCATGGTCTTGACTGTGATTGTTCTTGGCAAATTTTTCTACAGAAGTGGTTTGCCATTGCCTTCTTCTGGGCAGTGTCTTTACAAGATGGGTGACTCCAGTCATTATCGATACTCTTCAGAGATTGTCTGCCTGGCGTCAGTGGTCGCATCACCAGGACTTGTGACTTGCACCAGCTGCTCATATGATCATTCACCACCTGATCTGTAATTGGGGGGTGAGGGGGGTTGCTGGTGGTTTAAACAGATGTTACACATTGCCCAAGGGTGACCTGCAGACTAGTGGAGAGAAGGAGC
Organism: Mobula birostris; assembly: GCF_030028105.1. Lineage (NCBI taxonomy): Eukaryota > Metazoa > Chordata > Chondrichthyes > Myliobatiformes > Myliobatidae > Mobula > Mobula birostris. The sequence goes on along the minus strand of NC_092370.1, from coordinate 2,869,597 downwards.
ACTTTACACCTCCTTTGATTGAGACGTATCTCCACCCCACCACCCTATGGAGGAGTACAGTAAATGCAAGCAGACCTTTCTCACTGAAATTGGATGAGTCTAGAACTAGGGGTCATGTGTTGAGGATGAAAGGTGAAATGTTTAAGGGGAACATGAAAGAGAATCTTTCTTCACTCTGGTACAAGTGTGGAAAGAGATGCCAGCCTAAGTGGTGGGTTCATGTTTGATTTCAACAGTTAAGGGACATTTGGATGGGTACATGGATGGGAGGGGTATGAAGGGATAAGGAAGATTAATTGCTTGGTCTGGACTAGATGGGCCAGAGGCCCTGCTTCTGTGCGGTGGTGCTCTATGACTCTATGACGCTAGGTGTTTGCTGAAGTTTGCTAAGAATTACCTTCAGAGTTGTTTGTTTGATTTGACCTTTACTTGCAACACAGGAGTGGTTATCACACTGAACCTGAGGAAGGTACAGGACTTCGATTGGTTTGCTGTTTGTAGATTTGCTTGGATAGAATTTTGGGTTCTATCAGAATTTGGTCACTACTCTTTCCCAATGCAAACATTTACAATGGGCCCCTTCTCAAGGGCAACCAGGGGTGGGCTATAAATGCTGGCTTAGCTGGCAACGCCCACATCCTGTAAATGAATCAATAAAAAAAAATTCAGCCATCAGTCCACGGACTGGTTCACTAACACCGAATTCAAAATATAAAATACTCAACATTTTACATTCAAACTTTGAAGTGTTCCTAACGTCGCACAGATTCACATATGATTATTCAGAGGGCCATGAGGACGCAGAACGAGCTGTGAACGCAAGTGGTGCATGTGAGCTCAATTTCAATGTTTAAGAGAAGTTTGGATAGGTACACAGATGGTAGGGGTGTGGAGGTCTATGGTCCCGGTGTAGGTCGATGGGAGTTGGCAGTTTAAATGGATTCAGCACGGAGTAGATGGGCCGAAGGACCTATTTCTGTCCAGTACTGTTATATGACGCTACTGAAGTAGATGGACTATCTGATGGGTTTTGAAACTCATAATTATATTTACATTGTAAAAATGTGTGACAGAAGAAAAGTTTGGCCCTTTTTTCATGATAGTGCCAGACTCTTTTTCTTTCTAGTTCAGCTTCAGTATCTGTCCTGCCACAGTCTAAATAGAATGTGTCCACATCAGCATCTCCAGTCTACTACCAACTCAAGTGTTATTTTAATGTGAGTACAAACAAACACATTAGAAATGATGCAACTGATTTACCTAAGAACGAAGGACACAGGACATAGAAAATAGAACATACACTGGACTACCTCCCTGTACCTAACAAAGTAGTTACTGAGTGTAGCCCATCCACTGTTGTAATGTGTGGTTATTTGAGTTACCGTTGCCTTTCTGTTAGCTTGAACCAGTCTGGCCATTCTCCTCTGACTTCTCTCATTAACAAGGCATTTTTGGCCACAAAACTGCTGCTCACTAAATTTTTTTTTCTCTATTTTGCCATTCTCTTTCAACTCTAAAGACTGTTGTGTGTGAAAATCCCAGGAGATCAGCATTTTCTGAGATATACAAACCACTGCGTCTGGCACCATCAACCATTCCACAGTCAAAGTCACTGAGATCACGTTTCTTCCCCATTCTGATGTTTGAGCTGTACAACAACTGAACCTCTTGACCATGTCTGCACGCTTTCATGCATCGAGTTGCTGCCACGTGATTGGCTGGTTGGATATTTGCGTTAATGAGCGGGTGTACAGGCGTACCTAATGAACTGCCACTCAGTGCAGAAGATAGAACACTACAACATAGTCTAGGCTTCCCGGCCCACAACATGGTACCGACTTTTTAACCGACTCTAAAATCAATCTAACCCTCCCCTCTCATATAACCCTCCATTTTTCTATTATCCACATGCCTATCTAAGAATTCCTTAAATGTCCCTGATGTATCTGCCTCTACCACCACCCCGGCAGCACGTTCCACGCACCCACCAGTCTGTGCATAAAAAACAAAACTCTGACGTGTTTCCTGATATTTTCCTCCAATCATCTTAAAATTATGTCCCCTTGTATTAGCCATCTCCACCCTGGGACAGAAAAGCCTCTGGCTGTCCGTTCAATTGATGCCTCTTAACATCTTGTACAACTCTATCATACCACCCCTCATCCTCCTTCACTCCAAAGACAGAAGCCCGAGCTCACTCAGCCTATCCTCATTGGACACGCTCTCTAATCCAGGCAGCACCTGGTAAACCCGCTCTGCACCCTCTCGAAAGCTTCCACATCCTTCCTATAATGAGGTGACCAGGACTGAGCACAATACTCCAAGTATAGTCTACCCAGAGTTTTTTAGAGCTGCAGCATTACCTTGGTAGTCTTGAACTCAATCCCCTGGCTAACGAAGGCCAACACACCATAGACCTTCAACTCTATCAACTTGCGTGGCATCTTTGAGGGATCTACGTGTTGTGATTGCGATCGAAGCCCCCAGAGAGACACTGAAGCTGATGAGGCTGATGTAACGGAAAAAGTTTCAGTTCTGGGCTGAGGGTCAGGAAAGTGTCCTCTTCTTCCATTGCTGGTTATTGGCGACTGGCAGACCAACTAAAAAAGTGCATTACCGTCCCCTACTGAACTGGAGTATGAGGAGGATTCAGGAGAGTGATCCTCACACCTACCTGTGGTAAATCATGTATATATGTTGTAACTGGGTTACCTGTCTGGACACACCCCTCTGCTGACTGCCCCTGTGGCTCCTCCCACAGAGTCCTGTATAAAGGTGTTCGCCTTGCCCCTCCCCCTCAGTCCGGGGGCAGACACTCACTGTGGAGGTCGTATTGTACAGCGAATAAAAGCCTTTCAGTATTTTACCAAACCTCAGTCTTTTGGAGTTATTGAAGGTGCTTCACTACCACCACCCCCAAAAAATAGTATGGATAATAATAATAATAATAATAATAATAATAAATATACAAACACCCAACACTATTGACTTAAGTTGTATTAAACAATGTAACAAGTTTGAAGAATTTAAATACTTGCCTATGCTTCTCTCACACTTCTCGGCCATACCCCATCAAACTATCCAGAGTAAGAATACAGCCTGCCAGGGTCTGCTTTCTCTCCCACTCCTATGCCCTACATTCCAATACCACATGTGAGACTGTGGCTGGAAGCTGACACTGTCTACATCCAGCTGAAGTATGTCAGGAAAGAGTGGGAGTGTGAGGGAGGTGTAATGTGAGTTAGATCATGTGAGAATGATCGAGGCTGATGGAGGAGGGAGGCAACATTCAGACAGATTGCTGATTGGGTGGGAGGATGCAGCAGCAGGCAGAGGAAGGGGCTGATAAGGAAGGAGCTGGTTGACTGGTATAGCAGAAAGAAAAGAGACAATGAGCCAGCGATTAACTGGCACTCCCAAACCCACTCTGTCTGAATTCATTCCAACTGAGAAAGCCCACTGGAGGGGTCAGGGCGAGGCACCCTGTGAGGCAACACTGAGGTCAGGCAATGTTTAACCGATCCTGACTGTTCTGGAGTCACTGGAGAATTATGTTAATTTAGAGATACAGTGCGGTAACAGGCCCAACTGGCTCAACAACCCTGTGCTGCAAAATTACATCCACGTGACCGATTAGATACAAACTGGTGCATCTCTGGAATGTGGGAGGAAACTGGAGCACCCGGAAGAAACCCACACAGTCACGGGGAGAATGTACAAACTCCTTACACTCAACGGCAGGAAGTCAACCCCAATCCTGGCACTGTAAAGTGATCTAATAAGCATTACGTTACCATGGAAACACAGGCCCACACTGAATGGGATGGGCTGAGGCCATGTGTGTTATCCATGGAAACACAGGCCCACGCTGAATGGGATGAGCTGAGGCCAGAATTGTACAGCTTTACAATATCCAAATCAAGAATAAATGTGAATGATCTCAACCAGGAAAAATATTAGATGTCTAAGAGTTTGACTGTCAGCTTGTCAGTTGGATATTGAGTTTAATTGGCCTGACAATAAGCATCTGTGGTTACTTTACACATAGTTTGCATCATTGCGTTTCTAGCACACATTACCCTGTGGACGATATATCTATTTTTGGCTCTCTTCTCTCCAGAAGTAAATCCAACTGTTCAATAATGAGGAATTATACAATAATGTTATGCCAGCATACTCTGGGTGTAACTTTGGCAGAGGTTCCGGAGAGTGAAGTAAGCCCTGCTCTCCTCTGTACATTCTGCTGAGTTAATGGCAAATCCTAACAGCTTCATTTTGGCTTTCAGCTTCTTGTTATTTTAGTGGGAAGTTGGATCTGTGGAAAGAGAGTTTGACTTTTGGTTAAACTTTCGTCCACAACCCTGTACTAGTGTGGGTATTATGTTGGAGATTAGGGGTGGTGCAGTAATGTAATGGTTAACACGATGCCATTGCAGTTCCAGAGTTCAGAGGTTAATTCCCGCTGCTCTCTGCAAGGAGTTGTACATCCTCGCTGTGATGCATGGGTTTCCTCCGGGAGCTCCAATTTCCTCCCACAGTCCAAAAATGTATCAGTTAGTTGGTTAATTGCTTATTGTAATAGTCCTGTGATTAGTTGAGTGAACTCGGCCTTTTCTTCTTGGAATGACTGAGGATGAGAGGTGACCTGATAGAGGTGTGTAAGATGATGAGAGGCATTGATCGTGTGGCTAGTCAGAGGCTTTTTTCCCAGGGCTGAAATAGCTAGAACAAAAGGGCACAGGTTTAAGGTGCTTGGAAGTAGGTACAGAGGAGATGTCAGGGGTAAGTTTTTTACTCAGACAGTGGTGAGTGTGTGGAATGGGCTGCCAGTGACGGTGGTGGAGGCGGATACGATAGGGTCTTTTAAGAGACTCCTGGATAGGTACATGGAGCTTAGAAAAATAGAGGGCTATGAGTAACCCTAGGTAATTTCTAAAGTAAGGACATGTTCAGCACAGCATTGAGGGCTGAAGGGCCTGTATTGTGCTGTAGGTTTTCTGTTTTCTAGTCTAGGGTTAAATTGGCGAGTTGCTGGCAGCGCGGTTCATTGGGCAGGAAGGGCCTGTCTGCGCCTACCGTTTCTCTAAATAAACGCAATTACCATCATTGCTCTAATCATCAATTGAAGCCTGCCTTCAATAAAATAAAATCTCTTCCAGTTGCTTCAGATGTTAATTGAACCATGCAGTAACAGGGTACCCTGTCTTTCCAAAATCAGGGTGAGGAATTCAAGGCACAAGAGACTGCAGGTGCTGGAATCAAGAGTAACAATCTACTGGTTTCTCACCAGGCTCAGGAAGAGTTATTACTCTTCAACTATCAGGCTCATGAGCACGTATGGATAACTTTGACTGAGGCACGACTGCGCAGGCGTGTGGACATCAGCAGGTTAGACCAGCAGGAAGAGTTTTAAAAAGTTGACAGCTTTATTAAGGTAGTTAAGGTAGTTAAGAAAGCTTATGGGGTGTTAGCTTTCATAAGTCGAGGGATAGAGTTTAAGAGTCGTGATGTAATGATGCAGCTCTATAAAACTCTGGTTAGGCCACACTTGGAGTACTGTGTCCAGTTCTGGTCACCTCACTATAGGAAGGATGTGGAAGCATTGGAAAGGGTACAGAGGAGATTTACCAGGATGCTGCCTGGTTTAGAGAGTATGCATTATGATCAGAGATTAAGCGAGCTAGGGCTTTACTCTTTAGAGAGAAGGAGGATGAGAGGAGACATGATAGAGGTATACAAGATAATAAGAGGAATAGAGTGGATAGCCAGCGACTCTTCCCCAGGACACCACTGCTCAATACAAGAGGACATGGCTTTAAGGTAAGGGTGGGAAGTTCAAGGGGGTTATTAGAGGAAGGTTTTTTACTCAGAGAGTGGTTGGTGCGTGGAATGCACTGCCTGAGTCAGTGGTGGGGGCAGATACACTAGTGAAGTTTAAGAGACTACTAGACAGGTATATGGAGGAATTTAAGGTGGGGTTATATGGGAGGCAGGGTTTGAGGGTCGGCACAACATTGTGGGCCAAAGGGTCTGTAATGTGTTGTACTATTCTATGTTTTATGTTCTGTGTTTATAGAGCAGGCGCTAGAGTAGAGGGAATCGGAGTAGGAGGGCTTTGGCTCAATAGGGCTTCGGTGGTAAGGGGTCAAGGTGAGGTAAGTTTCTTGTGAAGAATAGAAACAGGAAGTCTGTGAAGCTGGTGTTCTGTACTGGGTGTCAGATGTGGGATATCCAGGAGTCTCCCAGCCTCCCAGACAGCCACATCTGCACCAGGAGCATTGAGCTGCAGCTCCTTAGGGACTGGGTAGGGAGCTGGAGATGCAGCTCGATGACCTTTATCTGGTCAGGGAAAGTGAGGAGGTGATAGAGAGGAGCCAGAGGAAAGTAGTCACACTGGGGCCTCGGGAGACAGAGAAGTGGGTAACAGGAGAGGGAAGGATAGGATTCAGAGGCTAGAGAGTACCCCTGTGGCTGTCCCCCTTAACTGTTTGAGTACTGTTGGGGGGGATGGCCTACCTGGGGGAAGCAACAGTGGCCGTGCCTCTGGCACAGAGTCTGGCCCTGTGGCTCAGAATGGTAGGGCAAGGAAGAGGATGGCAGCAGTGATAGGGGACTCTATAGTTAGGGGGTCAGACAGGCGATTCTGTGGACGCAGGAAAGAAACACAGATGGTAGTTTGCCTCCCAGGTGCCAGGGTCCGGGATGTTTCTGAATGCGTTCATGATATCCTGAAGTGGGAAGGTGAACAGCCAGAGGTCGTGGTACATATTGGTACCAACGACATAGGCAGGAAAAAGGAGGAGGTCCTGAAAGCAGACTACAGGGAGTTAGGAAAAAAGCAGAGAAGCAGGACCACAAAGGTAGTAATCTCGGGATTACAGCCTCTGCCACGTGACAGTGAGTATAGGAATAGAGTGAGGTGGAGGATAAATGCGTGGCTGAGGGATTGGAGCAGGGGGCAGGGATTCAGATTTCTGGATCATTGGGACCTCTTTTGGGGCAGGAGTGACCTGTACAAAAAGGTCAGATTGCACTTGAATCCCAGGGGGACCCATATCCTGGCGGGGAGGTTTGCTAAGGCGAATGGGGAGAGTTTAAACTAGAATTGCTCGTGGGTGGGAAATGAACTGAAGAGATGGAGTAAGAGGCGTTGGCTCACAAATAGAGAAAGCTTATAGGCAGTGCGAGAGGGAGGATAGGCAAGTGATAGAGAAGGGATGTGCTCAGACCGAATGTTTGACATGTCTACTTTAATGCAAGGAGTCATGAACAAAGTGGATGAGCCTGGAGCGTGGATCAGTACTTGGAGCTATGATGTTGTGGCCATTACAGAGACTTGGATGACTCAGGGGCAGGAATGGTTACTTTGAGTACCGGGCTTTAAATGTTTCAGAACGGACAGGGAAGGAGGCAAAAGAGGTGGGGGCATGGCACTGTTGATCAGAGATAGTGTCACGGCTGCAGAAAAGGAGGCTGTCATGGAGGGATTGTCTACTGAGTCTCTGTGGGTGGAAGTTAGAAACAGGAAGGGATCAATAACTCTGCTGGGTGTTTTTTATAGACCACCCAATAGTAACAGGGACATTGAGGAGCAGATAGGGAGACAGATTCTGGAAAGGTGTAATAATAACAGGGTTGTCGTGGTGGGAGATTTTAATTTCCCAAATATTGATTGGCATCTCCCTAGAGCAAAGGGTTTAGATGGGGTGGAGTTTGTTAGGTGTGTTCAGGAAGGTTTCCTGACACAATATGTAGATAAGCCTACAAGAGGAGAGGCTGTACTTGATCTGGTATTGGGAAATGAACCTGGTCAGATCTCTCAGTGGGAGAGCATTTTGGAGATAGTGATCACAATTCTATCTCCTTTACCATAGCATTGGAGAGGGATTGGAACAGACAAATCAGGGAGGTGTTTAATTGGAGTAAGGGGAAATATGACGCCATCAGACAGGAACTTGGAAGCATAAATTGGAAACAGATGTTCTCAGGGAAATGTACAGCAGAAATGTGGCAAATGTTCAGGGGATATTTGTGTGGCATTCTGCATAGGTACGTTCCAATAAGGCAGGGAAAGGATGGTAGGATACAGGAACCGTGATGTACAAAGACTGTTGAAAATCTGGTCAATAAGAAAAGAAAAGCTTACAAAAGGTTCAAAAAACTAGGTAATAATAGAGATCTAGAAAATTATAAGGCTAGAAGGATTGAGCTTAAGAATGAAATTAGGAGAGCCAGAAAGGGCCATGAGGAGGCCTTGGTAAGCAGGATTAAGGAAAACCCCAAGGCATTCTCCAAATATGTGAAGAGCAAGAGGATAAGACGTGAGAGAATAGGACCAATCAAGTGTGACAGTGGAAAAGTGTGTATTGAACTGGAGGAAGTAGCGGAGGTACTTAATGAATACTTTGCTTTAGTATTCACTACGGAAAAGAACCTTGGCGATTGTAGGGATGTCTTACAGTGGTCTGAAAAGCTTGAGCATGTAGATATTAAGAAAGAGGATGTGCTGGAGCTTTTGGAGAGCATCAAGTTGGATAAGTCCCCGGGACCGGACAAGATGTACCCCAGGCTACTGTGGGAGGCGAGGGAGGAGATTGCTGAGCCTCTGGTGATGATCTTTGCATCATCAATGGGGACGGGAGAGGTTCTGGAGGATTGGAGGGTTGCAGATGTTGTTCCTTTATTCAAGAAAGGGAGTAGAGATAGCCCAGGAAATTATAGACAAGCGAGTCTTACTTCAGTGGTTGGTAAGTTGATGCAGAAGATCCTGAGAGGCAGGATTTATGAACATTTGGAGATGTATAATATGATTAGGAATAGTCAGCATGGCTTTGTCAAAGGCAGGTTGTGTCTTACAAGTCTGATTGAATTTTTTGAGGACGTGACTAAACACATTGATGAAAGTAGAGTGGTAGATGTACTGTATATAGATTTCAGCCAGGCATTTGATAATGTACCCCATGCAAGGCTTATTGAGAAAGTAAGGAGGCATGGGATCCAAGGGGATCTTGCTTTGTGGATCCAGAACTGGCTTGCCCACAGAAGGCAAAAAGTGGTTGTAGATGGGTCATATGCTGCATGGAGTTCACTGACTAGTGGTGTGCCTCAGGGATCTGTTCTGGGACCCTTACTCTTCGTGATTTTTATAAATGACCTGGATGAGGAAGAGGAGGGATGCATTAGTAAATTTGCAGATGGCACAAAGGTTGGGGGTGTTGTGGATAGTGTGGAGGGCTGTCAGAGGTTACAACGGGACATTGATAGGATGCAAAGCTGGGCTGAGAAGTGGCAGATGGAGTTCAACCCAGATAAGTGTGAGGTGGTTCATTTTGGTAGGTCAAATATGATGGCAGAATATAGCATTAATGGTAAGACTCTTGACAGTGTGGAGGATCAGAGGGATCTTGATGTCAGGTCACTGGTCTGAGTGCTACTGGTACCATGTAACCCAGCACTACCTGTCGCATGGTCAGGTGGTCGGTGACTAAACCGGCTCCCTCACTGGGCTCGCCTGGTGAGGAGGGTGGCTAGACACCCTGCAGGATGAAAAACAAGACCTGTCAAAGGGTGGATGAACCCTCTCGTAGGGTCAACGGCCATCTAGCGAACACGTGCCGTGAAGCGCGGAAAGGGCATCCCTTGCATCGAAGCTTGGTCTGGCCATTCACTGCAACAGAACTTCCCCCAGCCGTCTTGGACCCCACCGTGCCACTGGATCCGGGAAGGGATGTCGAGAGGGTGGGTCTGGACCTGTGCAACCCCCTACTCACCTAAAATCCACTCACACACACGCTGTTCCTTTCTGAGGAATGGGGTATCCTCAAAACACACAAGTCCTGTAGCGACGGACAAGTGGCGAAGCGGAAGGCCTGACCATCTGGGAGCCGTAGTCACAAGTCTGCATGCAGGCGGCACGGGGAGAGTGGCCGCACGTGGATTAGAGAGCGGAGATCCGATGAGGCGGCGGGGAAGAGTGATCGCACGTGGATTACAGAGCGGAGATCCGGCGAGGCGGCGGGGAAGAGTGGTCGCACGTGGATTACAGAGCGGAGATCCGGCGAGGAAGAGTGGTCGCACGTGGATTACAGAGCGGAGATCCAGTGAGGCGGCGAGGGAGAGTGGTTGCGAAGTCCCGGTGAGGCGGCGGGGGACAGTGGTCCCACGTGGATTACAGAGCGGAGTTCAGGCGAGGCGGCGGGGGAGAGTGGTCGCACGTGGATTACAGAGTGGAGATCCGGCGAGGCGACGGGGGAGAGTGTGGATTACAGAGCGGAGATCCGGCGAGGCGGCGGGGGAGAGTGGCCGCACGTGGATTACAGAGCGGAGATCCGGCGAGGCGGCGGGGGAGAGTGGCCGCACGTGGATTACAGAGCGGAGATCCGGCGAGGCGGCGGGGGAGAGTGGCCGCACGTGGATTACAGAGCGGAGATCCGGCGAGGCGGCGGGGGAGAGTGGCCGCACGTGGATTACAGAGCGGAGATCCGGCGAGGCGGCGGGGGAGAGTGGCCGCACGTGGATTACAGAGCGGAGATCCGGCGAGGCGGCGGGGGAGAGTGGCCGCACGTGGATTACAGAGCGGAGATCCGGCGAGGCGGCGGGGGAGAGTGGCCGCACGTGGAATACAGAGCGGAGATCCGGCGAGGCGGCGGGGGAGAGTGGCCGCACGTGGATTACAGAGCGGAGATCCGGCGAGGCGGCGGGGGAGAGTGGCCGCACGTGGATTACAGAGCGGAGATCCGGCGAGGCGGCGGGGGAGAGTGGCCGCACGTGGATTACAGAGCGGAGATCCGGCGAGGCGGCGGGGGAGAGTGGCCGCACGTGGATTACAGAGCGGAGATCCGGCGAGGCGGCGGGGGAGAGTGGCCGCACGTGGAATACAGAGCGGAGATCCGGCGAGGCGGCGGGGGAGAGTGGTCGCACGTGGATTACAGAGCGGAGATCCGGCGAGGCGGCGGGGGAGAGTGGCCGCACGTGGATTACAGAGCGGAGATCCGGCGAGGCGGCGGGGGAGAGTGGTCGCACGTGGATTACAGAGCGGAGATCCGGCGAGGCGGCGGGGGAGAGTTGTCGCACGTGGAGTACAGAGCGGAGATCCGGCGAGGCGGCTGGGGAGAGTGGTCGCACGTGGATTACAGAGCGGAGATCCGGCGAGGCTGCGGGGGAGAGTGGTTGCGGAGGTCCGGTGAGGCGGCGGGGGAGAGTGATCGCACGTGGATTAGAGAGCAGAGATCCGGCGAGGCGGCGGGGGAGAGTGGTCGCACGTGGATTACAGAGCGGTGATCCGGCGAGGCGGCGGGGGAGAGTGGTCGCACGTGGATTACAGGGCGGAGATCCGGCGAGGCAGCCTTCGCTGACTGTAATAACTCAAGAAGCTTCTATGAAGCAATCAAGGTTGTGTATGGTCCATCAAAACAAGGCACCTCACAACTCCTGATTAAGGACAGTACATCCATCTTCACTGAGAAGTCAGAGCACATGAAAAGGTGGCAAGAACACTTCCATGAGCTGCTGAACAGACCAGGAACCATCACCGATGAAGCACTGTGCAGAGTACACCCTCGACCCATACTGTTCGAGCTAGATGCTCCACCTACTCTTCACGAGGTCATCAAGCCATCAGACAGCTCAAACCCAACAAAGCACCAGGGCCTGACGGTATCGCAGCCGTGATCTACCCATATGGTGGTCACACACTGACATCATGTCTGCACCAGCTGTTCTCAAAGTTGTGGAGAGCTGCAGAACTACTACAAGACTTCAAAGACGCATCAGTTGTGACCACCTACAAGAACAAGGGAGACAAGAGAGACTGCAACAATTACCGTGGCATCTCTCTTCTGTCAGTTACGGGAAAGTGCCTCGCGAAGATCATCCTTAGATGATTGGTGTCCAACATCCTTCCAGAAAGCCAGTGTGGTTTCGAACAGGCCGTAGCACAGTGGACATGATCTTTTCACTGAGGCAGCTCCAAGAGAAATGTGTTGAGCAGCAGAGAAGTCTCTATGTCACATTTGCTGATCTAACCAAAGCGTTTGACACTGTTGGTAGAGATGGCCTGTGGGAGCTCCTACCAAAATTCGGTTGCCCCCCCACAACTGACCAACATCATTCGTCAGTTCCACGAAGGCATGGAAGGCCGCATCAACATGTGTGGTGAGTTGTCAGATCCATTTCCCATCAGCAACAGCGTAAAACAGGGTTGTGTTTTGGCTCCTGTTCTGTTTGGACTATTCTTCGCTGCTGTTCTTCAGGATGCCACATCAGACCTGGAGTTAAGAGTCTTCCTACAAATGAGGGCTGATGGTGGGCTCCTCAACCTCACAAGATTGAGAGCAAAAACAAAAGTCAGGGATGTCGTGGGACATGAGCTACAGTTTGCTGATGACTGTACACTGGTTGCCCACTCTCTCAAAGACTTACAGGAGATCACCAGTTGCTTTGCTAGTGCAGCCAAAAGCTTTGGACTGACAATCAGCCTGAAAAAGACGGAAGTTTTATACCAACCGGCTCCTGACTCAAGCTACGAATAGCCAACTGTCCTCATTGATAACTCTCGTCTCAACGCTGTCAACAAGTTTTGCTACCTGGGCAGCATAATAACATCCTCAGCTTCTCTGGATGTAGAGACTGAGTCAAGAACCAGAAAAGCCTGCTTTGCCTTTGGTCAGCTGAAAGATCGAGTTTGGCCACAGAACATCAGGTTGGCCACCAAGTGCAAGGTATACAGGGCCATTGTCATATCAACCTTGTTGTACGGATGTGAGACATGGTGCCCATGTCAGAGACACTTACGCCAGCTTGACCAACTGCAGCAGCGTCACCTACATTCTCTGATGAAGATCACCTGGCGAGACAAGGTCTCCAATACTGAGGTCCTCTCTCGAGCCGGAATGCCAGCAGTTTCAACCTTGGTGACGTCAGCCCAACTGCACTGGGCAGGACATGTTGTCAGAATGCCTGATGGAAGACTGCCCAAGGACATCTTGTATGGCCAACTGTCCAGTGGTACCCGAAAACGAGGAGGCCAGCGACTACGGTACAAGGAAGTTCTGCACAGGAGCCTCAAGAAAGCTGACATTGCCCCATCAACATGAGAGGATCTGGCTCAAGATTGCTCACAGTGGAGGGACGCCATCAGAAAAAGTGTGGACGCTGCTGAGAACAAGCTCAACAAGGCAACAGAGGAAAGGCGCAGGAAGCGCCACAACAGAGCTTCTGCCCCTGCTGCCCCTCCAGGCCTCACCTGCCAAGTATGTGGCAAGCAGTGCCCGTCAAGGATCGGCCTGTACAGCCACTCCAGGACACACAAATCAAACCCCACTAACTGACTGAAAGGAACCATCATCTTCCTATGGGACGGATAGCCAGAGAGAGGGGTCCGAGTCCATAGGACACTCAAAGCTGCTGCGCAGGTTGACTGTGCGGTTCAGAAGGCAAAAGGTGCATTGGCCTTCATCAACCGTGGGATTGAGTTCAAGAGGTGAGAAGTAACTTTACAGCTATATAGGACCCTGGTCAGACCCCACTTGGAGTACTGTGCTCAGTTCTGGTTGCCTCACTACAGGAATGATGTGAAAATTATAGAAAGGGTGCAGAGGAGATTTACAAGGATGTTGCCTGGATTGGGGAGCATGCCTTATGAGAATAGGTTGAGTGAACTCGGCCTTTTCTTCTTGGAGTGTTGGAGGATGAGAGGTGACCTGATAGAGGTGTATAAGATGATGAGAGGCATTGATCATGTGGATAGTCAGAGGCTTTTTCCCAGGGCTGAAATGGTTAACACAAGAAGGCACAGTTTTAAGATGCTTGGAATTAGGTACAGAGGGGATGTCGGGGTAAGATTTTTACACAAAGAGTGGTGAGTGCGTGGAATGGGCTGCCGGTGATGGTGGTGGAGGCGGATACATAGAAACATAGAAAATAGGTGCAGGAGTAGGCCATTCAGCCCTTCGAGCCTGCACCGCCATTTATTATGATCATGGCTGATCATCCAACTCAGAACATCGCCCCAGCCTTCCCTCCATACCCCCTGACCCCCGTAGCCACAAGGGCCATATCTAACTCCCTCTTAAAAATAGCCAATGAACTGGCCTCAACTGTTTCCTGTGGCAGAGAATTCCACAGATTCACCACTCTCTGTGTGAAGAAGTTTTTCCTAATCTCGGTCCTGAAAGGCTTCCCCTCTATCCTCAAACTGTCACCCCTCGTTCTGGACTTCCCCAACATCGGGAACAATCTTCCTGCATCTACCCTGTCCAATCCCTTTAGGATCTTATACGTTTCAATCAGATCCCCCCTCAATCTTCTAAATTCCAACGAGTACAAGCCCAGTTCATCCATTCTTTCTTCATATGAAAGTCCTGCCATCCCAGGAATCAATCTGGTGAACCTTCTCTGTACTCCCTCTATGGCAAGGATGTCTTTCCTCAGATTAGGGGACCAAAACTGCACACAATACTCCAGGTGTGGTCTCACCAAGGCCTTGTACAACTGCAGTAGTACCTCCCTGCTCCTGTACTCGAATCCTCTCGCTATAAATGCCAGCATACCATTCGCCTTTTTCACCGCTTGCTGTACCTGCATGCCCACTTTCAATGACTGGTGTATAATGACACCCAGGTCACGTTGCACCTCCCCTTTTCCTAATCGGCCACCATTCAGATAATAATCTGTTTTCCTATTTTTGCCACTAAAGTGGATAACTTCACATTTATCCACATTAAATTGCATCTGCCATGAATTTGCCCACTCACCCAACCTATCCAAGTCACCCTGCATCCTCTTAGCATCCTCCTCACAGCTAACACTGCCACCCAGCTTCGTGTCATCCACAAACTTGGAGATGTTGCATTTAATTCCCTCATCCAAGTCATTAATATATATTGTAAACAACTGGGGTCCCAGCACTGAGCCTTGCGGTACCCCACTAGTCACCGCCTGCCATTCTGAAACGGTCCCGTTTACTCCCACTCTTTGCTTCCTGTCTGCTAACCAACTCTCCACCCACACCAATACCTTACCCCCAATACCGTGTGCTTTAAGTTTGCACACTAATCTCCTGTGTGGGACCTTGTCAAAAGCCTTCTGAAAATCCAAATATACCACATCCACTGGTTCTCCCCTATCCACTCTACTAGTTACATCCTCAAAAAATTCTATGAGATTCGTCAGACATGATTTTCCTTTCACAAATCCATGCTGACTTTGTCCGATCATTTCACCACTTTCCAAATGTGCTGTTATCACATCCTTGATAACTGACTCCAGCAGTTTCCTCACCACCGACGTTAGGCTAACTGGTCTATAATTCCCCGGTTTCTCTCTCCCTCCTTTTTTAAAAAGTGGAGTTACATTAGCCACCCTCCAATCCTCAGGAACTAGTCCAGAATCTAACGAGTTTTGAAAAATTATCACTAATGCATCTTGGGCTACTTCCTTAAGCACCCTGGGATGCAGACCATCTGGCCCTGGGGATTTATCTGCCTTCAATCCCTTCAATTTACCTAACACCACTTCCCTACTAACATGTATTTCCCTCAGTTCCTCCATCTCACTGGACCCTCTGTCCCCTACTATTTCTGGAAGATTATTTATGTCCTCCTTAGTGAAGACAGAACCAAAGTAATTATTCAATTGGTCTGCCATGTCCTTGCTCCCCATAATCAATTCACCTGTTTCTGCCTGCAGGGGACCTACATTTGTCTTTACCAGTCTTTTCCTTTTTACATATCTATAAAAGCTTTTACAGTCAGTTTTTATGTTGCCTGCCAGTTTTCTCTCATAATCTTTTTTCCCCTTCCTAATTAAGCCCTTTGTCCTCCTCTGCTGAACTCTGAATTTCTCCCAGTCCTCAGGTGAGCCACTTTCTCTGGCTAATTTGTATGCTTCTTCTTTGGAATTGATACTATCCCTAATTCCTCTTGTCAGCCACGGGTGCACTACCTTCCTTGATTTATTCTTTTGCCAAACTGGGATGAACATTTGTTGCAGTTCATCCATGCAACCTTTAAATGCTTGCCATTGCATATCCACCGTCAATCCTTTAAGTGTCATTTGCCAGTCTATCTTAGCTAATTCACGTCTCATACCTTCAAAGTTACCCCTCTTTAAGTTCAGAACCTTTGTTTCTGAATTAACTATGTCACTCTCCATCTTAATGAAGAATTCCACCATATTATGGTCACTCTTACCCAAGGGGCCTCTCACGACAAGATTGCTAATTAACCCTTCCTCATTGCTCAAAACCCAGTCCAGAATAGCCTGCTCTCTAGTTGGTTCCTCGACATGTTGGTTCAAAAAACCATCCCGCATACATTCCAAGAAATCCTCTTCCTCAGCACCTTTACCAATTTGGTTCACCCAATCTACATGTAGATTGAAGTCACCCATTATAACTGCTGTTCCTTTATTGCACACATTTCTAATTTCCTGTTTAATACCATCTCCGACCTCACTACTACTGTTAGGTGGCCTGTACACAACTCCCACCAGCGTCTTCTGCCCCTTAGTGTTACGCAGCTCTACCCATATCGATTCCACATCTTCCCGGTTTATGTCCTTCCTTTCTATTGCGTTAATCTCTTCTTTAACCAGCAACGCCACCCCACCTCCCCTTCCTTCATGTCTATCCCTCCTGAATATTGAATATCCCTGAACGTTGAGCTCCCATCCTTGGTCACCCTGGAGCCATGTCTCTGTGATCCCAACTATATCATATTCATTAATAACAATCTGCACTTTCAATTCATCCACCTTATTACGAATACGATAGGGTCTTGTAAGAGACTCCTGGATAGGTACATGGAGCTTAGAAAAATAGAGGACTATGGGTAACCGTAGGTAATTTCTAAAATAAGTAGATGCTCTGCACAGCATTGTGGGCCGAAGGGCCTGTATTGTGCTGTAGGTTTTCTGTGTTTCTAATTTCCTCACCTCAACACTGAACTGGTTACACTACCTACGGACTCACTTTGAAGGCTCAACAAGTCATGTTGTCAGCATTTTGTTATTTGTAGTTTGCCTTTTGTATATGGTTGTTTGTCAGTCCTTGTTTATGTCTCGATTTTCATCGGGCACTACGGTAGTGTAGTGGTTAGCATGACACGGTTACAACTCGGGGTGTCAGAGTTCCAATCTGGTATCACCTGTAAGGAATCTGTATGTCCTCCCTGTGAACCGTGTCGGTTTCCTGTGGGTTTTCCGGTTTCCTTCCATAGTCTGGAGATGTACCAATTAGTAGGTTAATTGGTCATTGTAAAGTGTCCTGTGATTAGAGTAGGGTTAAATTGATGGGTTAATTGGTCATTGTAAAGTGTCCCGTGATTAGAGTAGGGTTAAATTGGTGGGTAAATTGGTCATTGTAAAGTGTCCTGTGATTAGAGTAGGGTTAAATTGGTGTGTAAATTGGTCATTGTAAAGTGCCCCGTGATTAGAGTAGGGTTAAATTGATGGGTTAATTGGTCATTGTAAAGTGTCCCGTGATTAGAGTAGGGTTAAATTGGTGGGTAAATTGGTCATTGTAAAGTGTCCCGTGATTAGAGTAGGGTTAAATTGGTGGGTAAATTGGTCATTGTAAATTGTCCCGTGATTAGAGTAGGGTTAAATTGGTGGGTAAATTGGTCATTGTAAATTGTCCCGTGATTAGAGTAGGGTTAAATTGGTGGGTAAATTGGTCATTGTAAAGTGTCCCGTGATTAGAGTAGGGTTAAATTGATGGGTTAATTGGTCATTGTAAAGTGTCCCGTGATTAGAGTAGGGTTAAATTGGTGGGTAAATTGGTCATTGTAAAGTGTCCCGTGATTAGAGTAGGGTTAAATTGGTGGGTAAATTGGTCATTGTAAGTTGTCCCGTGATTAGAGTAGGGTTAAATTGGTGGGTAAATTGGTCATTGTAAAGTGTCCCGTGATTAGAGTAGGGTTAAATTGGTGGGTAAATTGGTCATTGTAAAGTGTCCCGTGAGTAGAGTAGGGTTAAATTGGTGGGTTGCTGGGCAGCACTGCTCAGTGGGTCGGAAGGACCTGTATCTCTAAATAATAAAATGAATGCCTGCGAGGAAATGAATCTGAAGGTAGGTACCGTATATGGTAACATGTTGTATATGAACTTCGATAATAAATTTACTTTGGCGGTGACTTGGTGGAACTTCCCCACAGACACTAATTGGTCCACTGTGTTCCTCCAACAGATAGTTGCACTGTGAGAGCTTCTCTTCTCTTTGTTGTAGAGGGAGATGGTCTCTCGGTCATTAATGATGTGGCTGCTTTCTCTTCATAACACAAGTCCATGTATCGTGTATGGCTAGGCACCACAAGGAGCCGGTGGTGTGTAGAACCTGCCTACAGTCTAAAGAAGTAAAGATGATGATGAGTTGGTGTTCCGGGGAGGAGGAGCAGCTGGTAGCAAGGTGTCAGCACAACACCTTGAGTCTCAAAATGGACAAGACTAAAGCGATCACAAACAGGAGAAAATCTGCAGATGCTGGAAATCTGAGCTGGAGGAACTCACCAGGTCAGGCAGCGTCTATGGAAAAAGATAGAGCTGACGATTTGGGCCGAGACCCTTCGGCAGGACTAAAGAGAAGATTACAGACTTTAGCAAGGTACAAGCTGACCGCTCAGCTCCTCACTGCTCGTGAATGGCTCATCCGTGGAGAGAATTAGGAGCACCGAGTCTCTCGGAGTGCACCTCATGGTCAACCTCACCTGGTCCCTCGGTAGTTAAACGTATCCATTTTCTGAGGAGATTGAGGCAAGAGAGGCCCCCTCCACCCAGTCTAACTAATTTTTACAGGAGCACCACTGAGCGTCCTGACCAGCTGCATCTCCATCTGCTACGGGAATTGCAAGGCATCAAACCACAAATCCCGACAAAGACTGGGAGGGTTGCTGAGAGGATCGTCGGGGTTTCTCTGCCTCTCATGTGCATTTTCCAAGATACATACCAGGAGCCCTGTGTACGCAGGTCCCTTATCATTATCAATGATCCTGCCCATCATCCAACAATCTCCCTGCCATCAGATGGAGGTACCGAGGCTTAGATGAAACAACTCCATCCCCCAGGCCGTGAAACCACTGAACTCCCTGACACCACCCAGGTCTCATCACGTATGAAGTGTCAACGGCATCATACTGTTTACTTTTCAGCTCAGGTCATAACTGCAGCATATTTTGTATTATGTGTGTGTTAGGTACTGTGTTGTGCACGTTGGTCTTGGGAACATTGCTTTGCTTGGTGGCATACATGTGTATGGTTGAAATCACAATAAACCTGATGAGGGATGGACTGATATCTGACATGACAGCGTACATTGAATGAGATGATGGCTAACCTGATTGTGACCTCACTCCATGTCTCAGTTTATCTATGGTAACCTTTCATCGCTAATGGGATACTGATCTACCTCTGCATGAAAACTCTGCAAAAAATCTGCTTCTGAGGAAGAGAGGTCCAAAAACTCAAAATCTGAGAGACAAGATTTCACCTTTGCTCTGTCTTTAGTGAAATGTGTTGTTTCGCACCAGTGACCAGCACAGTTTGAAGAGGTGCCAGGGAAGCCCACTGGTGTCGCCATGCTTCTGACGCCAATCTAGCAATGGCCTGAATGCCAATATGTATGTTCTGAATGTTGTGTAATTCTACATAATAGCTCCACGGTTGAAACTGATGTGGTTGGTTTTAAATCTTCATTTCACAGAAGGCTCAGTTTGAAGTACAAAGGAGGCACATATTCAAAGTGTAGTTTAGTTTGAAGTGACCACTGTCCTTATCTGCTGACTTAGTGTAATTAGAGATTCCTGTCATATCATCAGTTGATGTTGATTGCTATATTGGACAAATTCCCAAAACAGAATCACCTTGCTTTTTTTTTTGTATCAACTAGAGCAGGTAGCCAAGCAAATGACATCACAGAGATTCAGCTACATCCTCACTGTTCAGATTTTCCAGTCCCTTCCTTTCCAGTAACCAACTAAAGTTAAGGGATTTGGATACTGTTGGTGGGGACGACCTACCAGGGACAAGTTGCAGTGGTCACGCCTCTGGCACCGAGACTGGACCCGCAGCTCAGAAGGGAAGGAGGGAAAAGAGGAGAGCAGTAGTGATAGGGGATTCGATAGTTAGGGGGACAGATAAGAGGTTCTGTGGAAGAGATCGAGAATCTCGGATGGTCTGTGTCTCCCTGGTGCCAAGGTCCGCGATATCTCGGATCGAGTTCTCAGTATTCTTAAGAGGGAGGGTGAGCAGCCGGATGTCGTGGTCCATGTAGGGACCAATGACGTGGGTAGGAAGAGTGAGGAGGTCCTGAAAGGTGAGTTTAGGGAATTAGGCACCAAGTTAAAGGACAGGACCTCCAGGAGAGCAATCTCAGGATTGCTACCAGTGCCACGTGCAGGCGGGTTTAGAAATAGTGAGATACAGCAGATCAACAGGTGGCTGAAGGCATGGTGCAGGAGGGAGGGGTTCAGATTTATAGATAATTGGGCAGTTTTCCAGGGAAGGTGGGACCTGTTCCGGTGGGATGGTTTACATCTGAACTGGAGGGGGACAAATATTCTTGCAGGTAGGTTTGCTAGAGAGGCTCCAGTGGATTTAAACTAGATACGAGGAGGGAGGGGAACCAGAGTGTAGGAACAGATGTAGGGAAGAAGGAAGATAAAGAAAATTGTAAAGTTGTTTGCACCGTTAGTGATGAACAGAGAGTAAGAGATGGAGAGTTTCTTAAATGCATCTATTTTAATGCTAGGAGCATTGTAAGAAAGGTGGATGAGTTTAGAGCATGGATTGATACCTGTAAATGTGATGTTGTAGCTATGAGTGAAACATGGTTGCAGGAGGGGTGTGATTGGCAACTGAATATTCCTGGATTTCATTGCTTCAGGTGTGATAGAATAGGAGGGGCAAGAGGGGGAGGTGTTGCATTGCTTGTCAGAGAAAATATTACAGCCGTGCTTTGGCAGGATAGATTGGAGGACTCGTCTAGGGAGACTATTTGGGTGGAATTGAGGAATGGGAAAGGTGTAGTAACACTTACAGGTTTGTATTATAGGCCATCTAATGGGGAGCGAGAATTGGAGGAGCAAATTTGGAGGAGATAGCAGATATTTATAGTAAGCACAAGGTTGTGATTGGCCACAAAGCCCAAGAGTGTATCAAAGCAGCAGGCCCTGGGTCTGAGAGCAAAGAATAGCATGAGGTTTAGACCATTTAAGCGTTGGGCCAGACTGGGTGTCAGAACTGGAGGAGGGGGCCAGAACGGTTCAGATCGCTGCTCCTCTGCACTGAACTGAGGCTGTGGCCTGCAGGTAGTGGGCATCTGAATGCTATTTGCTTCCTTTTATTGTCTGCACGATTTGTTCTTTCTACTCTGTACATTGGGTGTTTAACAGTCTTGTTTTAATGGGTTCTATTGTGTTTCTTTGTTTTGTGGCTGCCTGTAAGGAAACAAATCTCGAGGTTGTATAAAGTATACATACGTAAATCAATGTACTTTGAACTTAGAACATGTCACCAAGGTCTCTCATGAATTTCTATGGATATGCCATGGAGGACATTCGAATTGGTTGGATCACTGTCTGGCGGGGTGGTGCACTGCACAGGATCGGAAGAAGCTGCAGAAAGTTGTGAACTCAGCCAGCGCCAGCCTCACCAGCATCGAGGACATCTTCAAAAGGTGAAGCCTCAGAGAGGTGGCTTCCATCGTTAGGGTCCCCATCACCCAGGACATGCCCTCTTCTCATTGCAACCATCAAGGAGGAGGTATGGAGGCCTGAAGGCACATGCAGAATGTTTCAGGAACTGTGTCTTCCTCTTTCTGACTGGTCAATGAACCCAAGAACAGTACGTCACTACTGGCTTTTCTTTTTTGGAACTACTTAATATATCAGTCCTCGAAGAGGACCACAACCTTGACTTGGTTTGGAGGCTTGTGTGCATCAATGACCCAGAGAGCAATGTTGGCTGGAGTCAGGGCTTTATGTGTTGGCTCTTGGAAGGGTCACCCATGCCAAATAGGTCAAAGGGTAGAGGCCAGACTAGGAGCAGTCCACCACTCCTCCAGGTTTGGTGGGGTACGGCTCAGGACTAACAACCCTGACCGGTCAAAAAAAAATTGTTATGGAAACAACAAGGAAGTGTCCTTCTACATCTGAGTGTAATGGTATTCCTCAGTCTCCTGCTAATGTAATGGTCTTTCTGTAGAAGCAGTGTTTGGGTTATGGTTAGAGATAACGGGTGCGTTGGAATGTGAGCCATCCACTGAAAGGAGTGTGTTTCGTGCCGTGTGCCTGACACCAGGGTGAGCTGGGTCATTGTTCGGTGGGAGATGGAGGGAGAAGATGCTAGAGAAGAGAGGTTGTAGGAATGGACTTGGAGCAGGGCCGGGAGTTGTCGAAGCCTGGGGAAATCGATGGAGGATCGGAGAAAGGGAAACCGTGAGCTCCAACTTGCGCACATTACTCTGTTTCGTTAAAATGGGCCCTTTACTTTTTGCTTTTTCTTTACTAATCCTTTAGTCAAGTTAAGAATGATAAAGCTAAATCATTTAGTTGTGTACCGTGTACTGTCTGTTATTTCGCGGTACGGATTTGTAACAGGGGAACAAATCACGCAGCATCCACACGTTTCTGATGAGCTTACACCTCAACCTCACATGTTTGATGGGGCCAGAGACAGTCTTCCCTGGACTTCCCTAGAACCTGAGGATTATATATATATATATATATATATGTATATATACGTGTATATATAATAGTTAAATTAAATAAGTAGAGCAAAAATAAAAATAAAAAGGTAGTGAGGTAGTGTTCATGGGTTCAATGTCCATTCAGAATGATGGATGGCAGAGGGGAAGAAGCTGGTCCTGAATCGCTGAGTGTGTGTCGTCAGGCTTCTGTATCTCCTTCCTGATGGTAGCAAGGAGAAGAGGGCATGTGCTGGGTGATGGGGGTCCTTAGTGATGGATGCTGTCTTTTTGAGGCATCACTCCTTGAAGATGTCCTGGATGCTGGAGAGGCGACTGCCCATGATGAAGTTGGCTGAGTTTACAATCCTCTGCAGCTTACTCCGATCCTGTGCAGTAGCCCCACCCCATACGAGATGGTGATGCAACCAGTTAGAATTATCTCCACAGTACTTCTGTAGAAATTTGCAAGTATTTTTGGTGGCATACCAAATTTCCTCAAACTCCTATTGAAAATGTATAAAAACAACAAATTTCATGACATATGCCAATGCAATTAAACCTGATTTTGGATCTGATTTTATGGTTTCTACATTCACCAAACACACTTCTTCTCAGCAGCCTATCATCTCCCCCTGTGCTCCTCCTTCCCTTTCTCCTATGGTCCACTCTCCTCTCCTATCCGATTCCTTCCTCTCAGCCCTTTACCTTTCCCACTCACCTGACTTCTCCTATCACCTTCTAGTTATCCTCCTTCCCCTCCACCCACTTTTTATTCTGGCTTCTTTCCCCTTCCTTACAGTCCTGAAGAAGGACTGCCCGAAATGTCAACTGTTTATTCCTCTCCATAGATGCTGTCTGGCCTGTTAAGTTCCTCCAGCAGTTTGTGTGCATTGCAATAAATAAAGGAATTTTCTTTCAGCAGAGCCTTCTCCCAGTTAATGAGCTCACATGTTTGTCTTGTGCTTCCAACAAAGTTATTGGCATTCAAGGGCATGCTCTGCCCCATATACCAACTATTCTTTTAACAGTTCAGAAATTCCCATTCAGTTTGCAACAGAATCTGGATTCCAGGAAATGGCCATGCATCGTGCAGACAGATTTATTAAGAATTGCTGTGTTGTTCCCTGTGAAAGTGTCCGGCTAGGTGCCAAACTGAAGACAGGTAAAGTGAAAGTTATATCCACTGAGGATTGTATCAAGACTGTGCAAACTTAATTTTTTTATGTTGGAGGCAACAGAGGAGCGTTCATCCCCTTTATATTAAACAGATGAAACCGAGAACTTGGGGTTGTTCAGAGAGAATGTGTGTTTATATATCTAGGTACCTAAGGAAACTTCACGTTTCCCTTTCGGGCAAAGGAAAATGATCTGATAGAGGTGTACAAGAATGTAAGAGGCAAAGATCGAGTGGACAGACAGAGACTTTTTTCCACAGGGGAAATGGTTAATACAAGGGGGCGTAATTTTAAGATGATTGGAGGAAAGTATAGAGGGGATGTCAGAGGTAGGTTTTTTTTACACAGAGTGGTGGGTGCGTGGAATACCCTGCCAGGGCTGTTGGTAGAGCCAGGTATGTCAGGGACATTTCAGAAACTCTTAGACAGACACAAAGATTTTAGAAAAGTGGAGGGCTATGTGGGAGGGAAGGTACCTTCATATGCCATTAGGAAGAAGGTACAGAAACCTCAGAAACCACCAGGTTCAGGGACAGTTATTACCACTCAACTATCAGGCTCCTGAACCAGAGGGGATAAACACTCAACTTCACTTGCCCCATCACTGAAATGCTCCCACAACCTATGGACCCACTTTTAAGGACTTTTCATCTCATGTTCCCAATACTAATTGCTTATTTATTTATTCTTGTCATTTGTCTTTTTAAGTATTTGCACAGTTTGTTGTCTTCTGCACTCTGGTTGAGTGACCAAGTTGGCACGGTCTTTCATTGATTCTGTTATGGTTATTGTTCTATTTTTGATTTATTGAGTATGCCCACAAGAAAATGAATCTCATGGTGGTAGACGCTGACACATATGTAGTTTAATAATAAACTTATTCTTTAAACCTACTCTAAGACAAATGAAAAGTTTAAAGGTCATCATGACGCAGGGGGCTGAGGGGCTGTACTGTGCTGTTCATGTGTTAGGTGTGTTCTATGTTCTGTTTAGTGCTTCATCCACAGTTGGTAGCAGAATCTTTTACAGGTACTGGGGTTCTCCTGAAATGTTATCACTTGGAAAAGTGGTAGCTACGAGCTAAAAAAAAAACAATCAGTAATGATGCAAGTAATCAGGAATTCTGGTTAAATGATAGAAAATGAGGAGTAAAGACTGAAAAAATCTCTTTCCCAATGCATTACAGAATGTATCAGGCACCTTCACAGACATCCGAGATGTAAGGAAGATTTTCATTTTGCAGCTCCTCCCACAGGACATCTGTCTTTATGTCGGACATCAAGTTCAGGTTTAATTGTCATTCAACCACACACATGTATTTCCAGCTAAACAAAACAGTGCTCCTCCTGGCCGAGGTCCAAAACACAGCACAGACCATCACACACAGTCACAAAACTATATCAGCTCAGGTCCCTGAGTGACACAGCCTGGAGACTGATGGTGCACAGGATGTAGTCTTGGGAGGCACGTTTCTGCAAAGGACACGTATGCAGCTGTTCCTGGTTCAGCAGACACATGCAAAACAGCTTGTCCAACACTGGGTCAGCTGCAGGCAATCCAACCTTTTTTCCACAGAGTAAACACTGGAGAGCAGCACCATCGGTCTAGTATCTCGTGTTTAGTGTCTAGTATCTAGTGTCTGGTGTCTAGTGTCTAGTGTGGAGTGTCTTGTGTCTAATGTCTAGTGTCGAGGGTCTAGTGTCTAGTGTCGGGAGGGGCCAGCCCTCAACCCAGCAGGATATTTCCAGCCTCCCACACCACCTCCTCCCCTGAGTGACTGTAAGAGGCGACGCAGAACAACAGAGACATGCAACTCCCCCTCCATCAATCTCACCAATGAACCGATGAAATGGACTTGCAATATTTAATATTACTAATGCCCAATAAAGGAAAGGAAAGATACGTTGCATCCAGAGTTTCTCCAGTTCGCAGACGGTTTCCCTCCACGCCTCTCTGACATAGAGGGGAATCACGTACGAGGCAAGTTACGGCAGTGGTTTGCCTTTGCCTTCTGCCGGGTGAGTTTCCAAATCAATCACCAGCTCGTAACCCAGCACGGGTGGAAAGCCCAACAGGGTTGTGTAATTACAAGAAAGAGACAGATTTGCACCATTTATTGGAACGGGAGAGATAGTGTAAATAAACACTTCACCATCTGATCAGAAAAGTGTTATTGGGTTGTTGGTGTCATGATAGCACAGCATGACCCTCTTACACTCAGGACGTTGGAACTCAGAGACCATGTCCGACGCCATCTGTAAGGAGTCTGTCTGTCTTCCCTGTGGAATCTATTTATTTTTTCTGGGTGCTCTGGCTCCTACCTACAGTCCAAAGACATACCAGTTAGTAGGTTAACGAGTCATTGTAAATTGTCCTGTGATTTGGCTCAGGTTAAATCGGGGTGGATAGGCCTGTTTTGTGCTCTATCTCTAAATAAGTAAATAAAAACATACATAAATAAATAAATCTCATCCACCTCTGGGCAAAAATAGCTATCAAATGGTCATGACAACACTTTCAATCACAGTGGTTCGATGAGCATTCATCTGTTGAATTGGAATTGACCTGAAGCGTTCACTCAGTTTCTCTCTGTTCAGATTTCCAGCATCTTCAGCGCCTTTTGCTTTTCAAAAACAAGTTTTTGCTTGAGATTCTTTAATTTTTCAATATTTTAAGAACTATAATTAAAAGAACATTTCTAATGAATGATCTGAAACAAAGAAGAAATAACAGGTACAATCTGACTCACTTCTCATTGGTGACCAGGAAACTGAACATCTTTGCATCAGCAGGAACATTCGAATGTTGAACTACTCTGTGTACTGTACTATTTTACCTTAGTGCACAAGACTTTAACTTCTGAAACACTTTGTATCCACCTGCAAGAAACGAACACAGAATGTGAACTCTGATAATTCTCATATGATTTTGTACAGACACGGGAACCTGGCTGAGTACTATAGAGCTGTGCTGATCTGTACAGATTGAAAATAACATCCTCACCTCGCTGACAATCAACACTGGCACACCTCAGGGGTGTGTGCTTAGCCCACTGCTCTACTCTCTCTATAACCATGACTGTGTGGCCAGGCATAGCTCAAATACCATCTAGAAATTCACTGATGATATAACCATTGTTGGTAGAAGTTCAGATAGTGACAAGAGGATGTACTGGAGTGAGATAAGTCAACTAGTTGACTGGTCTTGCACTCAACATCAGTAAGACCGAAGAACTGATTGTGTAAGCAAAAGCAAAAGTAACCTAAACTTACTTAGAGCCTGTACCTGTGCTTGTCCAAGCCTACTGACCAAAGTCCACACCACTATCCACCTCCAGCAATGGCCTCTCCCACAATGACCGCTCTGCTTACTCCTCCTTTCTTTTTATTGCCTCAAATAATGACTGACTCCCAACAAGACTTGCAGTTGTCAAATGGCTCCCACCCTACAGCATGTCACTCTCTCAATCGTTACTTCAAATAAGGATTCACTTTTAATGAGACTTCAAGTTTTCAGATGGATGGGTGGTGCCACAGATACAATCTCTCACACAATGTCAGCGAGTCCGAAGAGCTGGCTGTTGACCTCAGGAGGAGGGAGCTGGAGGTCCATTTGCCAATCCTCATTCAGGGATCGAAGATGGAGAGGGTCAGTAGCTTTAAATTCTTTGGTGATATTATATCAGATGGTCTGTCCTGGGCCCAGCACACAAGTGCATTACAAAGAACGTCTGGCAGTGCCTCTGCTTTCTTCAAAGTTTCAGCAGATTCGACATGTCATCCGAAACTTTGACAAACTTCTATAGATGCGTGGTGGAGAGTGTATTGACTGGCTGCATCAATGCCCTGGAATATAAAATCCTGCACGCGCAGTGGATACAGCTTGGTCCATCACAGCAAGAGCCCTTCCCACCATTGAGCACATTTACATGGAGTGTTGTTGCAGAAAAGAAGCATCCATCATCAGAACCCCCTCATCCAGGTCACGCTCTCTTCTCGCCTCTGCTATCAGAAAAGAGTCCTACATCAACAAGTTCAGGAACATTATTACCCTTCGACCATCAGGCTCTTGAACCAGTATGGGTAATTTCACTCGCATCCCTTCTAATCTTATTCCACACCTATGTATGGACTCATTTTTAAAGACTCTAAAATTCATTTTCCCGATGTTATTTATTATTTATTATTTGTGTTTTTTTGTATTTATGCAGTTTGTCATCTTTTGCACTATGGTTGTTTCTCAGTATTCTTTATGTGTAGTTTTTCATTGATTCTATTGTATTTCTTTGTTTTACTGTGAATGTCCACAAGAAAATGAACCTCGGGGTTGTATATGATGATATATGCATACTTTGATAATAGTTACTTCCAGATTGGAACTTTGAACTTTAAACAGCAAAGAACCAAACTCCTATAACACCATGTTCAAAGAAATACTTTTCGTTTCCAACAAGATTTTGAGACACTTCAATGGAAAGGTTATCAAATTCTATATTAATTACTACATTGGGCATTCTTTTGCCT
The DNA here is from genome assembly GCF_030028105.1 of Mobula birostris. Classification (NCBI taxonomy): domain Eukaryota; kingdom Metazoa; phylum Chordata; class Chondrichthyes; order Myliobatiformes; family Myliobatidae; genus Mobula; species Mobula birostris. Next base: position 2,841,221 of record NC_092370.1, on the reverse strand, counting down.
ATTGGTGGTTATGGCCTTACTTTGCACTGAAGGGCATTTAGCATTTGATTTCTGCTCAAGTGCAGGAAAGTCATTATTTTTTTAATTGAGTTTGCAAATTTCAGTTCATGAAAAATTAAACAAGGTATTAAATCTTTCAACAGAATTGATCTATCATTTTTATAGATTATCAGTAGAACTTTTAATTATATATTCAGTTATGTTATTACTCTTTGCAAATGGTAAAACTGACATCAATTAGGAAGCATGGATTTGGAGTGGGTCAGGTTGTGGGATTGTCTCTGTAGTATAAACCAAGGTGCTCAGAGTTACACGACTCTGCCAGTGCAGCACACCTGTCAGCTGGTGGTAATGCAAGCTGTTTCCTGAGGAAGGGTCTCAGTCCAAAACGTTGACTCCTTACTCATTTCCACAGATGCTGCCTGACCTGCTGGGTTCTTCTAGCATTTTGCCTGTGTGACTCTGGATTTCCTGCATCTGCAGAATCTCTTATGTGGCAAGTTTACACAAATTACTTTATAAATGTGGATCATAAAAGGTTAATTGAGAATATGAGAAAAATGTGGACAACAGGATGAGTTTGCACGGAGGATGTAGAATTAAATATGTGTGTGTTGAGTAAATTGTTGAAAGAGGAGAGATGGTGGGGTGGGTGAGAGAGGTGAGTAATCATTCAGCTTTCTTTACGTACGCAAGTCAAACATGTAGAATTTCTATGCTCCTCTGTACAGCTGGCAAGGACAATGATAAAAGGAGTTCTTTCACTTTCCTCCAATCACACATATAGCAGATATAGTTACATTTGCAGTAAACGTACAATCAGAAAAAAAAAGATTCAAAGTACATTTATTATCACAGTATGTATGTAGTATACACCCTGAGATTTGCTTTCCCACAGACAGCCACGAAACAAAGAAACACCATGGAACCCGTTCAGAGAAACAAAACTTCAACCCCCATCTTCAACCCATGCACCAAAAAAACTAAATTGCACAAATCGATTGAAAACACAGCATATAACACAGCACAGAAAACACTGCATTTGTCACATGGTGTGAGCAGAATTATCTGCAGCTTAATGTGAAAAAGACTAAGGAGCTGGTGGTAGACCTGAGGAGAGCTAAGGTACCGGTGACCCCTGTTTCCATCCAGGGGGTCAGTGTGGACATGGTGGAGGATTACAAATACCTGGGGATACGAATTGACAATAAACTGGACTGGTCAAAGAACACTGAGGCTGTCTACAAGAAGGGTCAGAGCTGTCTCTATTTCCTGAGAAGACTGATGTCCTTTAACATCTGCCGGACGATGCTGAGGATGTTCTACGAGTCTGTGGTGGCCAGTGCGATCATGTTTGCTGTTGTGTGCTGGGGCAGCAGGCTGAGGGTAGCAGACACCAACAGAATCAACAAACTCATTCGTAAGGCCAGTGATGTTGTGGGGATGGAACTGGACTCTCTGATGGTGGTGTCTGAAAAGAGGATGCTGTCCAAGTTGCATGCCATCTTGGACAATGTCTCCCATCCACTACATAATGTACTGGGTGGGCACAGGAGTGTATTCAGCCAGAGACTCATTCCATCGAGATGCAACACAGAGCGTCATAGGAAGTCATTTCTGCCTGTGGCCATCAAACTTTACAAAGTTTTCAACAAAGTTTCCTACCGTAGCCCTGTACTCAGCCTCATCTCCCTTGCTGATGCATCCAATTCTGATGCAGAGTCATCTGAAAACTTCTGAAGATGACAAGACTCTGTGCAGTAGTTGAAGTCCGGGGTGTAAATGGTGAAGAGAAAGGGAGACAAGACAGTCCCCTGTGGAGCCCCAGTGCTGCTGATCACTCTGTCGGACACACAGTGTTGCAAGCACACGTACTGTGGTCTGGTCTGTGGTGTGGTCTTCCTTTGAAAGTATAGAGGGGGGAGATGTCAGAGCAGATATTTTACACAGAGAGTGGTGGATGTGTGGAATGCCCTTTCAGAAGAGGCAGATACATCAAGGATATTTACGAGACTCTTGAGTGGGTACATGGATGATAGAAAAGTGAAGCTTTTGGTTGATGTTAGAGTGGGTTAAAAGGTCAGTATATCATTGGCCAACAGTCATAGACTCATAGAAAATTACAGAACAGCAACAGGCCCTTCAGCCCATCTATTCTGGGCCAAAACCATCTAAATTGTCTACTTCCATGGATGCGCACCGGGACCATCGCCCTCCATATCCCTACTATCCATGCACCTATCCAAGCTTCTGTGAAACGTTGAAATCGAGCTCACATGCTCATGACCCTCTGAATGGAAAGATTTCCCCTGTTCAATGTTCTATGTTTTGTTTAAGACGTCTGATTCAATCCAAGACTCACTGTTCCAATGTTGCATTTTTTACACCCCTGTATTGCTGCTTGAAGAAAAAAGAATACTAATTTCAGCTAGCTTATCATACCTTGAGGTAAACTAGTCTCCCCAGCATCAAGGACAATTTCAAAAGCTGGTGTCTCAGGAAGGTGGCGTGCACCGTTATGGGCCCTCATCATCCAGGACATGCCCTCTTGGACTATAAGACCATAAGATATAGGAGCAGAATTAGGCCATTTGGCCCATTGAGTCTGCTCTGCCATTTCATCATGCCTGATCCAATTTTCTTCCCAGCCCCAATTTCCTGCCATCTCTCTGTATCCCTTCATGCCCCACCAATTAGGAATCTATCCTCTGCCTGAAATATACGTAAAGCCCAGCAATGAATTCCATAGATTCACCACTCTCTGGCTAAATAAATTCCTCCTCATCTCTGTTCTAAAAGGATGTCCCTCTATTCTGGGACATTGCTGTGTCCTCTGATCTTAGACTCTCCCATCACAGAAATATCCTCTCCACATCCACTCTGTCAGGAACTTTCATCATTTGATAGGTTTCAATGAGGTCACCCTTTATTCTTCTGAATTCCGGTGAATACTGGCCCAGAGCCATCAAACAATTTTCACTCCTTTGAACCCTCTCCAATTTAAGCTCATCCTTTCTAAGATAAGGGGCCCAAAACTGCTCACATTACTCTGAGAGAGGCCTCACCAGTGCTTTGTAAAGTCTTGACATTACATATAACCATAACAATTACAGCACGGAAACAGGCCATCCCAGCCCTTCTAGTCCATGCCGAACTCTTACTCTCACCTAGTCCCACCGACCACTTTTCTATTCTCATCCTCTTGAAATGAGGGGCATTGATCATGTGGATAGCCAGAGGCTTTTTCTCAGGGCTGAAATGGCTAACACGAGGGAGCATAGTTTTTGGGTGCTTAGAAATAGTTACCCAGGGAACGTCAGGGGTAAGTTTTTCACACAGAGAGTACACTATCCTGAAGGGTGCTCTCAGCTCTGAAATCACAGAGTCATCGGGTGCTCTTGGTGTGTGTGAGGGATCCTCCATGTTTTGTGTCAGTCAAAGTGCGCAGAAAAAGCATTTACTGTAACTCAGCTGGGAACGAAATCCCTACATCACTTGTCGCTTGGTTTCACTTTATAGGAGGGAATAGCATTCAAGTCCTGCCACGACTGTCGGGTATCCTTCAAGTTTGGTACAGAATTGACACTTTGCAGGTGAGTGTTTACGGGTCATGGCCTGTTCGGACATCTGATGGCAGAGAGGAAGAAGCCATTCCTAAAACACTAAATCTGTGTCTTCAGGCTCTTCTGCCTCCTCCCTGATGGTAACAATGAGATGGGGGCATGTCCTGGGTGTTGGGGGTCCTAAATGCTGGATGCTACCTTTTTGAGGCATTGCCTTTTGGAGATGTCCACAATTTTTGGGAGGTTAAACATAGAAATCATAGAAAACCTACAGCACAATACAGGCCCTTTGGCCCACAAAGCTGTGCTGAACATGTCCCTACCTTAGAACCACCTGGGCTTTACCCATAGCCCTCTATTTTTCTAAGCTCCATGTACCTATCCAGGAGTCTCTTAAAAGACCCCATCGTATCTGCCTCCACCACCATTGCCGGCAGCCCATTCCACGCACTCACCACTCTCTGCATAAAAAACTTACCCCTGACATCTCCTCTGTACCTACTTCCAAGCAGCTTAAAACTGTGCCCTCTCGTGCTAGTAATTTCAGCCCTGGGGAAAAGCCTCTGACTATCCACACGATCAATGTCTCTCATTATCTTGTCCACCTCTATCAGGTCACCTCTCATCCTCCGTCGCTCCAAGGAGAAAAGGCCGAGTTGACCAGTGCCCATGATGGATCTGGCAGAGTTTACAACTTTCTGCAACTTCTTCTGATCCTGTGCAGTGGCCCCTCCATACCAGTCAGAATACTTACCATGGCACACCTGTAGAAATTTGCTCGAATCTTTGGTGACGCACCAAATCTCCTCAGACTCCAATGGAAATGTATCCATTGTCATAATTTCTTTGTAATTGCATCAATTTGTTCAGGATAGATTTTCAGAGATGATGACACCCAGGAACGTGAAATTGCACACCCTTTCCACTGCTGTTCCCTCAAATTCTTATTCAATTGTGGTCAATTGCCGATTATCTATAAAGCACCTGATCAATCAATCATCTTTGAGTTATAGATTGATTAACTTTCTGCCTCCTACCACACAAAATGCTGGAGGAACTCAGCAGGTCAGACAGCTTCTATGGAGAGGAAGAAACGGTTGACATTTTGGGCTGAGACCCTTCATTAGTACTGGAAAGGAAGAGGGAGGAAGCCAGATTCAGAAGGTGGTGTGGAAGTGGAAAGGAGGACAGGCTAAACGGTAATCGGTGAGACCAGGTGGGTGGGGGAAGGGGATGTGATGAGAAGCTGGGGGGTGATGGGTGGAAAAGCTGAAGGGATGAGAACCTGAAATGAGAGGAGAGTGGACTATGGCAGGTGAGGAGTAGAGGAAAGGGAGGGCAGAGTGAGGAGTTGAAGAAGAGGGAATGGAGATGAAGTTATTCTGGGTTTATAGTCCTCAGGATCGATTAGAACAAAGCCACGTGAATTGTGAATAATTGAAAAATGCACTGTTGCTTTTCAAAGGCCTTTTTCATGCAGTTTGTTCATTGTGAAAAGAATGATTCATCATTGCCATTGTTTGAACCGTGTTTGATCAGAGAATACCCTTGGGCTCTATTCAAACTACAAAGAAGAAAGATTTGAAATACACTTGTCACCCGTTTCTGAGATTCCACTAAAACCATTGTATCGAAAGGATGGGCAGGAAGGCAAGCAGCGTGGTGTGGCTCTTCTGGTAAAAAATCAAATCATTAGTAAGAGGTGACATAGGGTCGGAAGGTATAGAATCATTGTAGGTAGAGTTAAGAAATTTATTGGACTGATTCAAAATACGCACTTAGTTCACTTGCCAAATCCTCGTGTCTCGTTATTATTTTCCCGGCCTCATTTTCTAATGGTCCTCTATCCACTCTCATCTCTCTTTTAATTTTTAAATACTTGGAATATCTTTTTCTATCCACCTTAAGATTGTTTGCTAGCTTGCTTTTATATTTCACCTTCTCCCTCCTGATGATTCTTTTAGTTGTTTCCTGTAGGCTTTTGAATGCTTCCCAATCCTCCATGTTCCTGCTAATTTTTGCTTTGCTATATGCCCTCTCTTTTCCTTTTACGTTAGCTTTGACTTCCCTTGTCAGCTATGGTTGTACTATTTTGCCATTTGAGTATTTCTTTGTTTTGGGAATACATCTATCCTGCACCTTCCTCATTTTTCCCAGGAACTGAAGCCATTGCTGCTCTGCTGTCATCCCTGCCAGCAGCTCCTTCCAATTTACTTTGGCCAACTCTTCTCTCATACCACTGTAATTTCCTTTACTCCACTAAAATACTGCTACATCAGACTTTACTTTTTGTATATCAAATTTCAAGTTGAACTCAATCATATTGTGATCACTGTCTCCTAAGGATTCCTTTACCTTAAACTCCCTAATTGCTTCCGGTTCATTCCATAACAACCAATCCAGTACAGTTGATCCCCTAGTAGGCTCAACGTGAAAATGCTCTTAAAAAGCCATCTCATAGGCATTCAACAAACTCACTCTCTCGAGATCTATTACCAACCTGTTCTTCCCAATCTACCTACATGTTAAAATCTCTCACGACCATCATAATATTACCCTTTTGACATGCCTTTTCTATTTCTCATTGCAATCTGTAGCCTACATCCTAGTTACTGTTGTGAGGCCTGTATATAACTGCCATCAGCGTCCTTTTACCCTTACAGCTTCTTAACTCAACCCACCATGATCTAACATCTGTCACATCTTTCTACTGGTTTGATGCCATTCTTTACCAGCAGAGCCACGCCACCCCCTCTGCCTACCTTCCTGCCCCTCCAATAACACGTGTAACCTTGGACATTCAGCTCCCAACTACAACCATCCTTCAGCCACGACTCAGTGACGGCCACAACATCACACCCAACAATCTGTAATAGTGCAACAAGGTCATTCGCCTTACTTCTTATACTCCGTGCATTGAGATATAACACATTGAGTGCTGTATCTGTTATCCTTTCTGATTTTGTATCCCTAATGGACTGATACTCACCCTGCAGGCTGCAATTTTGTCCTATCATCTGCCTGCCCTTCCTGATTGTCATACAAGATGCTATCTTTGCTTTTTTACTATCCGTCCTACCTTGAGTCCCTTCACTCCAGTTGCCATCCCCTTACAAAATTAGTTTAAACTCTGCTCAACAGCTCTACAAACCTGCCCAAGACAAATTTGGTCCCCCTCAGGTTCAGGTGCAACCTGTTACTTTTCAACAGGTCTTATCTCCTGAGGAGATCCCAATGATCCAAGAACCTGAAGCCCTGCCCCCTGTACCAGCTTCTCAGCCGCACATCAATCTGCCAAATCATCCTGTTTCTACCTTCACTGCTGCGTGGCACAGGCAGCAATCCAGAAGTTACTACCCGTGGAGGTCCTGCTTCTTAGCTTTCTACCTGGCTCTCTAAATTCTCTTTTCAGGAACTCTTTGCTTTTCCTTCCTTTGTCATTGGTACCAATATGTACCAAGACATCTGGCTGCTCTCTCTCCCTCTCCAGAATGTTGTGGATGTGATCTGAGACATCCCTGACCCTGGCCCCTGGAGGCAACGTACCATCTGGGTGTCCCGTTCACACCCACAGAATCTCCTGTCTGTTCCTTTGACTATTGAGTCCCCTAAACTACCACCCCTCTTCTCTCTCTTTCCCCTCTGCAGCACAGACTTATATCAGTGCCAGTAACCAACTCTCCGTGGCATTCCCCAGGGAGGTCATCCCCCACAATAGTATCCAAAATGGTATATTTACTGCTGAGGGGAATGGCCACAGGGGTACTCTGCGTTAACTGCTTATTCACCATCCCATTCCTTCTCCTGACAGTCACCCAGCCACCTGCCTCCTGCAACTTAGGAATGACTACTTCACTGTAACTCTGATTAATTATCTCCTCACTCTCCCATACAAGCTAAAGGTCATCCAGCTGCTGCTCCAGATCCCTAACGTGGTCTTCACGGAGCTGCAGCCAGATGCACTTCACACTGATGTAGCCCCCTGGAGGCTCTGGGTCTCCCAGGACTCTAACATCCGGCATGAAGAGCACACAATGGCCATTTACACAGTCTGAAAAAAGAGAAACTTAACAAAAACTTACTTGGACAACTTATCCAGAGCCAACGCCTCATGTGAGCCAAAGTCTGATCCTCCCACTCTCACTACTAGCCCACTCCCAACAATGGCCGCTCTGCTTGTCCCCTCGGAACTTTTATTTACTCCTCTCTGAGTGGGAGGAGAAGATGGCAGCATGGCGCACGCGCGCAGCCCTCTGGTGAAAATGATATCGTTTCTGTTAAATAGGGGCCGTGGACAATTCTGATTTGATGGAGACAGACGTGAAAGCACAGAGGAACATCTGGAGAAATTTCTGAAATGCCGGTTCGCTGCCGCTGTTACTGTGTGGTCGAGAATCTTCCGGAGGGAAGGCCCCAAAATCCCTGGTTTTGCCTGCTGCTGGCGACCGTGGCTGAGGTCGAATCGTTTGGATAGAGATGGTGCTCGGTACTCAGTGTCGGAGGGCTGATCGAACGACTCAGAGTCGGACTGTGGTCGGGCATGGCAGGGAGAGTTTCTCTTCCTCCTCCTGTCTGTGTGAGATGTGGGACATTCGAGAGAATTTGAAATTTTTTACTGTGCCCATGGCCTGTTCTTCATCACTGTTGTAACTATATGTTATAATTATATGTTTTTTGTTAGTTTTTCAGTCTTGGTTTGTCCTGTGTTTTTATGATATCACACCGGAGGAATATTGTATCATTTCTTAATGCATGCATTACTAAGTGACAATAAAAGAGGACTGCGTGTCCTCATAATCTAATCTAATCTAATCTAATCTGTGCTACTCCCAGTGCTGATTGGCTCCTGGAGTGATAGTCATGGGAGGTTTCAATATGCAGGTAAATTGGGACAATCAGGCTGGTGCTGGATCCCAAGACACAGAATTTCTAGAATCCCTATGAGATGGCTTGTCGGAGCGCAGTCTGATTGAGCCCTCCAGGGCAGCAGGTATTCTGGATTGGATTAGAGCTTCAGATAAAGGAACTGTTAGGGTTCAGTGATCATAGTATGATAGAATTCACCCTGAAATTTGAGAGGAGAAGCTAAAGTCAGATCAATTATTACTATGGAGGAGTGCGGGGAATTACCCAGGCATGAGACAGCAGCTGACCAAGGTCGATTGGAAGAAGACACAGCAGGATTGACCACAGAGCATCAATGGCTGGAGATTCTGGGAGCAATTCGGAAGGTGAAGCATTGATATATCCAAAAGGAGAAGTTTTCAAAAGGCAGGATGATGCAACCATGTCTGACAAGGAAGTGAGAACCAACATAAAAGCCCAAGAGAGGACATATAATAGAGCAAAAATTAGTGGCAAGTTAGAGGATTGCAAATATTTTAAAACCAACAGAAGGTTCAAAGGTTCAAAGGCCACCAATATCAAAGAGGATACCAAAAGTTTTTTTAGTTACATAAGAAGTAAAAGAAAGGTGAGCGTAGATATTGGACTGCTAGAAAATGATGCTGCAGAGTTAGTAATGGGGTCAAGGAAATGGTGGAAGAACTGTTTAAGTATTTTGCATCAGTCTTCACTGTGGAAGACGAGCAGTATGCTGGATGTTTGAGAGTGTCAGGGGCAGAAGTGAGGGCAGTTATTATTGCTAGGAAGAATGTGTTTGGGAAACTGAAAGGTCTGAAGGTAGATAAGTCACCTGGATCAGAGTATGTACACCCTAGGATTCTGAAAGAGGTGGCTGAGAAGATTGTGGAGGCATTAGTAATGATCTTCCTAGAATCACTAGATTCTGGAATAGTTCCAGAGAACTGGAAAATTGCAAATGTCACTCCACTCTTCAAGAAGGGAGAGAGACGGAAGGAAAGAAGTCATAGGATAGTTAGTCTGACCTCAGTGGTTGGGTAGATACTGGAGTCGATTGTTAAGGATGAGGTTTCAGGGTACTTGGAGGCACATGATGAAATAGGCCATGGTCTGCATAGTTTCCTCAAGGGAAAATCTTGCCTGACAAATCTGTTGGAATTCTTTCAAGAAATAGCAAGCAAGATAGACAAAGGAGAATCAGTGGATATTGTGTACTTGGATTTTCAGAAGCCCTTTGATAAATTGTTGCACATGAGGCTGCTTAAAAAGCTAAGAGTCCATGGGGTTACAGGAAATGTACCAGCACGGATAGAGCATTGGCATATTGACAGGAAGGAAAGACTGGGAATAAAGGGAGCATTTTCTGGTTGGCTGTCAGTGACTAGTGGTGTTCCACAGGTGTTGGTCTTGGGACCACTTGTTTTTACATTGTAAGTCAATGATTTGGATAATGGAATTGATGGGTTTGTGGACAAGTTGTTCACCATCACTCCACTAATTTGGACACCAGCTTCGTCGTTCGACACACTGAAGATTACCTCTGAGTAAATGTTAAATAATAAAGGGGAGATAATGCAGCCCTGGCAAACCCCTTTTTGGATCTCAAATCCCACCACTAGTCCTTATTACTGCCTTCTGATGCCAGTACAGACTCACAGTCAGTCGAACATCTTTCCCATCCAGCCCCAATGAGTTCAGGCAATTGACCAGCTGTTCATGATTGACTCGGTCAATAGCTTTTTCGTAATCCAGGAAGCACGTGTAAATGTCTTATTTTTTCTAGACCTCGTTCCACAATCATTTTCAAATTGAAAATTCCTTCACGGGTACCCATACCCGGTATAAATCGGCTCTAGCACTCATTAATTTCATTAAGAACTGTCCTTTTTATTCTGCTTAGAAGTATTAATAACAAGATCTTGGAGGCATGACTTATAAGACTCATAGTTCTAAAGTCTGAGCATTTCATGCTCTATTTTTCTTTGGGATCATGACAAACTCTGACACCACAAAATCTGTTGGCCGCTTTCCTGTTGAGTAGATTGTATTGCAAAGCCTCGTGATCTCCTCAACCTCCGAGTCGCCAAGACATTTCAACATTTCGGCTGTAATACCATCTACACCGCAAGCTTTACCAGTTTTTAAACTTTCCAATGGCTGCTCTTACTTCTGCTACCAAAATTTCTGACCTTCCATGTTCTCCTCACTCACTTGATCATTTCTAGCATCGTAGTACAATTCCCTAATGTATTCCATCCATCTACTTTCCACCTTGTCATTCTTAAAGAGTATGTTCCCGTCCTTGTCTTGAATAATGCCAGTCCTTGATTGGTTCTTGCTCCTGTTCTTGTTCCTAAAAGCAAGGATGTAATGTTGAAACTTTATAAAGCTCTGGTGAGGCCTCACTTGGAGTAATGTGAGCAGGTTTGGGCCCCTTATTTAAGGAAGGACCTGTCAGCATTTGAGAAGTTTCAGAGGAAGTTCATGAAAATGATTCCGGGAATGAAATGCTTATCACATGAGGAATGATTGATGGCTCTGGGCCTTTACTAGCTTGAATTTAGAAGAATGTGGGGGAATCTCATTGAAACTTGTTGAATGTTGAAAAGCTTAGATAGAGTCGAAGTTGAAAGGATGTTTCCTATAGTGGGGAAGTCTAAGACCAGATGACACAGATTCAGAATAGAGGGACATTTACCTAGAATAGAGATGAGAAGGAAGGTCTCTAGCCCGAGGCTGATGAATCTGTGGAATTTGTTGCCAAAGGCAACTATGGAGCATTATCAAAATCCCAATCTACCCCGGATATTCTCTAATTTCCTCTCTCCCATCGGGCAGCCGATACAAAAGCCACAAAGCACGTACCACCAGGGTCAAGGACACCTGCTACTCTGCTGTTATAATGGTTCCCTGGTATTATAAGATGGACTCTTGACTTCACAATCTATGCCGTTCTTTCTCTGTAGCTGTCACACTTTAGAATGTAGAACAGAGATTATAGAATGTCACAGTACAGTCCGGGTCCTTTGGCCCACAGTGTTGTGCCGATCTTTTAACCTGCTCTCAGATGAATCTAACCTTTCCTCTTACATTGGCCTCCTTTTTTTCTGTTATCCATGTGTCTAAGAGTTTCTTAAATGTCCCTAATATTTCTGCCTCTACCACCACCTCTTCCCCACTCTCCACACACTCACCACTTTCTGTGTCAAAATCTTTATTCTACATTCTGTTCTTGTTTTACCTTGTTCTACCTCAATGTACTGTGAAATGGTCTGATCTGTGTTAACAGTTTTCAAGGCAAGCTTTTCACTGTAATTGGTACACGTGACAATAGTAAACCAGCACCAATAACCTCTTGACCCTAGTGGGGTGGAGGAACAGACTCAATGGGCTGAATGGCCGACTTCTGGTCCTATGTCTTATGGTTTTAAGGTCCTGTCAGCTTGAACCAATCTGATCATTCTCCTCTGACCTCATTAACAAGGTGTTTCAACAAGACACAACTATTGTTGCCAGAATTTCACATGGTGACAGGGAACCGTACAGGAGCGAGATAGATCAGCTAAGTGGAGTGGTGCCGCAGCAACAACCTGGCACTCAACGTCAGTAAGACCGAAGAGCTGATTGTGGAGTTCAGGAAGGGTAAGATGAGGGAACGCACACTGGTCCTCGTAGAGGGATCAGAAATGGAAAGGGTGAGCAGTTTCAATTTCTTGGGCATCAACACCCTGGGCCCAACATATCGATGCAGTTACAAAGAAGGCACACCAGTGGCCATATTTCATTAGGGGTTTGAGGAGATTTGGTATGTCACCAAAGACTCACAAATTTCTACAGATATACCATGGAGAGCATTCCAACTGGCCGCATCACCGTCTGGAATGGAGGGGCTACTGCACAGGATTGGAAAAAGCTGCAGAAAGTTGTAAACTCAGCCAGCTCCAACATGGGCGCCAGCCTCCAGGACATCGTCAAAAGGCGATGCCTCAAAAAGGTGGCATCCATCATCAGGGACCCCCATCACCCAGGACGTGCCCTCTTCTCATTGCTACCATCAGGGAGGAGGCACGGGAGCCTGAAGACACACACTCAGTGTTTTAGGAACAGCTTCTTCCCCTCCACCATTATTGTTGAAATATCTAATTCCAGAGAGGGCAATTTCAAAGGAGATGTGAGGGGCAAATTTTTTTACATGGAGAGTGGTGCATGGCAGGAATGTACTGCCTGGTATGGTGGTAGAGACTTAGGAACTTCCAGGAGACGTGAATGTGAGGAAAGTGAAAGGATATGGATGTTGTTTCAAAAGGTAAGCATGCCGTATACCTTCTTAACCCTCTATCAACCTGTATAACAGCTTGTAGGGAGCTGAGAACTTGGACCAAAAGATTCCTCTGCTCGTCAACACTGTTAAGGGTCTTGCTGTTAACCATGTTCTGTCCCTTTTTGCCCTACCAAGGTGCAACACGTCACGTTTGACCGGGTTAAACTCCATCTGCCATTTCTCCACCCACATCTGCAACTCATCTACTTCCCATTGTATTTTTTGCCAGCCTTCCGTGCCAACCACCAATCTTTGTATTGTCTGCAAACTTACTAACCCGCCCATCAACATTCTCATCCAGGTCACGTACATCAAAACGTTCAGTGAATTGTGTCATTTGCGTTAATAACCAACACACCTCTGGGTGTGCTGAGGGCAGCCCACAAAGTATCACCACACATTTCCAGCGTTAGCATAACATGTCCACAATGTTCAGCAACACTACCACAAGGAGCAAAACAAGCCCCCTTTCCCCCACTCCTCCATTACAGGCTCCAGGTCAAGTTCATTCCCATCTGACTGTACAGATATACAACAAACAAAACTACAACTGTGCGCCCACAATACATAGATCACACACAGCACATAAAACAAAACAAATATAATTCAAAATGCATGTAGTGTGCAGCAAAGGTAATCAGCAAACAGTAACCAGCTCGCTGTCCTAGTAACAAGACCTCAGTGGTGGGAGGGTATTCATTCATCTCACTGTTACCCGGTCACCTGTACCTCCTTCCTGACAGTAGTGGGTCAAAGAGATTGTGGGATGGATGGTAGGGATTCACAACTATGCTTTGGGCCCTTTGCCTGCAAAGTTCCCAGAAAATGTCACAAATAGGGATGAGGGAGACCCCAGTGATTCTCTCAGCCTGGGTCCTGACACATCAGAACAGGCAGGTCTGATACAAAACTGAATGGTTAGTTATCTGATATTGTTGAATTTGTTGTTAACACCTGAGAGTTGTCACGTGCCAGTTCACCAGACTGTTTGAAAGTAAAGTTCTGTTTGATGTTTGTTGGTGACAAAATTGATGAAATGATCCCACAATATGTGATCTAGAAATAGCCCAAAGTGACATTGATGCAAGAGGCTTCTCAAACTGGCAAGGATTCTGATTCATCATTTCTCCAGGTGTCTGTGTGCACAGAGCAAACACCAGATTTTGTAGTGGTGGAGCAAAATAATTTATTAAAATATCCACAATCTCATTAAGCCATGGCCGAGCCCAAGAGCTTTCAGGGTTTTCAGAGACAGCTTCCACCACGTATAGCTCATTTCACTGACAGGCTGACGCAATGCGTTCCACAGTATTTTCTCTGAACCTTGGCTGAACTGGAATTGGTTTATTATTGTCACAGGTACTGAGACACAGTGAAAAGACTAGTCTTGCACACTTCGTACAGATCAGCTCATTCCACTGTGCATTGGGGTGCAACAAGGTAAAACAATGACAGACAGCAGAATGAAGTGGAACAGCTACAGAGAAAGTGCAGTGTAGACAGGCAGTGAGGCACAAGTTCAGAACAAGGTAGACTGTGAGGTCAAGAGTCCAATTCATTGTACTCGGGAGCCAGTCCATAGTCTTTTAGCACCGGGATAGGAGCTGTCCTCGATACTGGTGGTATACGCTTTCAGGATTTTGTATTTTCTGCCCACGGGGAGCGGGCAGAAGACAGAATGTCCGGGATAGTGTGGGCTTTAATAAAACTGCCTGCTTTACTGAGACAGCAGTAACAGTAGAGAGGGTCCATGGAGGCGAGGCTGGTCCCTGTGCTGTGCTGAGCTGTGGCAACAACTCTCTGCTGTTAGTTGTAGTCAAGTGCAGAGCACTTACTGTACCAAGTTGTGATGTATCTGGACAGAGTGCTCTAAGTGTTGACGGGGACATGCCAATTTTCTCCATCCTCCTGAGCATGTCAGATTCGGAATCAGATTTATTAACACTGGCACGTGACGTGAAGGTGTTGCTGAGCTTTCACAGAAACATAGAAAACCTACAGCACAATACCGGCCCTTTGGCCCACAAAGTTGTGCCAAACATGTCCTTACCTTAGAAATTACTAGGCTTACCCAGAGCCCTCTATTTTTCTAAGCTCCATGTACCTGTTCAGGAGTCTCTTAAAAGACCCTATCGTATCCACCTTCACTACCGTTGCCGGCAGCCCATTCCACGCACTCACCACTCTCTGAGTAAAAAACTTACCTCTGACATCTCCTCTGTACCTACTCCCCAGCACCTTAAACCTGTGTCCTCTCATGTTAGCCATTTCAGCGCTGGGAAAAAGCTTCTGACTATCCACACGATCAATGCCTCTCATCATCTTATACACCTCTATCAGGTCACCCCTCATCCTCCATCGCCCCAAGGAGAAAAGGTCGAGTTCACTCAACCTGTCCTCATAAGTCATGCTCCCCAAACCAGGCAACATCCTTGTAAATCGCCTCTGCACCCTTTCTATGGTTTCCACATCCTTCTGTAGTGAGGTGACCAGAACTGAGCACAGTACTCCAAGTGGGGTCTGACCAGGGTCCTATAGAGCTGCAAAGTTACCTTTCGGCTCCTAAACTCAATCCCATGGTTGATGAAGACAAATGCACCGTATGCCTTCTTAACCGCAGAGTCAACCTGAGTGGCAGCTTTGAGTGTCCTATGGACTCGAACCCCAAGATCCTTCTGATCCTCCACAGTGCCAAGAGTCTTACCATTAATACTATATTGTGTCATCGTATTTGACCTATCAAAATGAACCACTTCACACTTATCTGGGTTGAACTCCATCTGCCACTTCTCAGCCCAGTCTTGCATCCTATCAATGTCCTGCTGTAACCTCTGACAGCCCTCAACACTATCCACAACACCCCAACCTTTGTGTCATCAGCAACTTACTAAACCATACCTTCACTTCCTCATCCAGGTCATTTATAAAAATCACGAAGAGTAAGGGTCCCAGAACAGATCCCTGAGGCACCCCACTGGTGACTGAAACTCCATGCAGAATATGACCTGTCTACAACCACTCTTTGCCTTCTGTGGACAAGCTAGTTCTGGATCCACAAAGCAATGTCCCCTTGGACCTCATGGCTCCTTACTTTCTCAATAAGCCTTGCATGGGGTACCTTATCAAATGCCTTGCTAAAGTCTATATACATTATATCTACTGCTCTACTTTCACCAATGTATTTAGCCACATCCTCAGATCAGGCTCTTAAGGTACAACCTGCCCTTGACAAAGCCATGCTGACTATTCCTAATCATATTATGCCTCTCCAAATGTTCATAAATCCTGCCTCTCAGGATCTTCTCCATCAACTTACCAACCACTGAAGTAAGACTCACTGGTCTATAATTTCCTGGGCTATCTCTACTCTCTCTCTTGAATAAGGGAACAACATCTGCAACCTTCTAATCCTCTGGAACCTCCCCCGTCCCCATTGATGATGCAAAGATCATCGCCAGAGGCTCAGCAATCTTCTCCCTCACCTCCCACAGTTACCTGGGGTACATCTCGCCTGGTCACAGAGACTTATCCAACTTGATGCTTTCCAAAAGCTCCAGCACATCCTCTTTCTTAATATCTACATGTTCAAGCTTTTCCGTCCACTGTAAGTCATCCCTACAATCGCCAAGATCCTTTTCTGTAGTAAATGCTGAAGCAAAGTTTTCATTAAATACCTCTACTATTTCCTCCGCTTCCATACACGCTTTTCCACTGTCACACTTGATTGATCCTATTCTCTCACGTCTTACCCTCTTGCTCTTCACATACTTGTAGAATGGCTTGGGGTTTTCCTTAATCCTGTCTGCTAAGGCCTTCTCATGGTTCCTTCTGGCTCTCCTAATTTCATTCTTAAGCTCCTTCCTGCTAGTCTTATAATCTAGATCTCTATCATTACCTAGTTTTTTGAACCTTTTTGTAAGCTTTTCTTTTCTTCTTGACTAGATTTACAACAGCCTTTGTACACCACGGTTTCTGTACCCTACCATCCTTTCCCTGTCTCATTGGAATGTATCTATGCAGAACACCATGCAAATATCCCCTGAACATTTGCCACATTTCTGCCGTACATTTCCCTGAGAACATCTGCTCCCATCTCTCCTCCCCTTTCCCTTTCTCCCATGGTCCACTCTCCTCTCCCATCAGAGTTGTTCTTCAGGCCCTTCACCTTTTCTACCCATCCCCTTCCAGCTTCTCACTTCATCTCTCCTCCTCCACCCACCCACCCACCTTTCCCCTCACCTGGTCTCACCTGTCACCTGCCAGTGTGTCCTCTTTCGTCTCCCCCACACCTTCCTGTTCTGGTATCTTTCCTTTTTATTTTCCACTGTTGATGAAGGTCTCAACCTGAAACATTGACTGTTTATTCCTCTCCATAGACGCTGCCCGACCTACTGAACAGGCATTGCAATGTAACAGGCATTGTGTAATCCCATAAACAACACAGATCCCAGGGAAATGGAGAAATGAAGGAGAGAAATATAAAACTCCGAGCTGCTCACTCACCACCACTCTGCACTGATTCTCTGTACTACTGACTCACTTTCAAAGACTCATTACTCTTCATTTTCTCAGTGTTATTTTTATTTGCTCAGTTGGTTTTCTTTTGCACATTGGTGTCTGTCAGTCTTTGTATATTTGTGTATAGATTTTGTAAAATTCTATTGTATTTCTTTTTTCCTGCAAATCCTGCATGGAAATGAATGTCAAAGTACTCTGACTCACCCACAGTACTCACTGTTGGACTGGGGTGTAGAAATGCTTTTTCTTGTAGTTTAACTTTCCTGTGCTTACTTGTGATTTTATACAAACGCAATGTAATTGTTAGTGAATTTTCCAGTATTTAAGGTACAGTTGGCTCTGTATTTTTCTGTAACTATGGAAGATTAAGGAAAAGTCTTTGAAGACTGTGACCTAGGGATGGAAACAAAACTTTTGGCTGTGCAGCAATCGTTACAGTCTGGAGCTGAATCAGTGACCAGCTGAAAGCTCTGCAACAATAACACCACAGATCCTGAGAAGAGTTTTTGAGAGTCATCTGGGAGAGCAGACACACTACTACCAGCATACTGGAAGAAGCCAACATAAACAGCACTTCCACCACGATAAAGCAACGCCAACTCCGATGGAGAGGCCGTGTCATCCGGATGTCTTACGTACGTCTCCCCAAACAGATCGTTTACTCCCACTTGAAGGAAGGCCAGCGAGTCCCTGGTGGGCAAAGGGAATACTGCAAAGGTGACATCTAAATCGGTCTGCATAAATCCAACATGACATCTAAAAACTGGGAAGACATTGCACTCAATAGACACACCTGGAGGAAATCTGTTCAAGAGGGAGCTGTTCTACATGAGCTGTTCTCCCCTGTGCTGCTGAGAACAAGCAGCATCAGTGAAAGCAGAAATTGTACAATCAAAAGGCCCAGACACTCACCACAGCCACCACTTACTCATCCCCACACTGCACCAGAATATGGGCTGTAGAAGCCAGTCTGGGTTTCACAGCTTTTTCGAGAAATTTCTTTGTGTTCAGTAACAGGTGTCATGTGACTTGAATCTGGCTGTTTGACAGGATAATTGTTATCATTAGAATGTTGGTATATCTAGTCTGAGTGTGCGACAACCTCAGCTAGTTTTATAACCTGGTCTTTTCTTTGTTCTCTTGCCTTCCTTCTCTTGCTTGTTCACTTTCCACTCTTACTACATTTCATACATGGCCATAAGCGATACGTTTTGTGCCACTTTCATGAGTTCCAGAGGACCTTTGGAAGTTTCAGGATCCAACAGTACTTTGATACTAAGTTTACTTTGAACACTGAACTTTGAAAACTCAGGAATGGGGAAAGCACAGAGTTATGGGACTAACTGAATGGGCTAGTATGGATTTATCGGGCTGACTGGCACCCACACTCTGCTGCTGTTTCTGCTCTTCTGTTGAATAAGGAAACAACTATCGATTATCTGGTAAATCACTCATTTTGCATTTATTTTTAGTTACGTTATTTTAATTCATTTAACTGAAGGAGAATTAAGATTAAGTTATCTATATTTTCATTACAATTGACCCTGATATTTTCAGATTCATATGGAAACATACTATTTACTGAAACACACAGTGAAATGTGCAGTTTGTGCTAAATTAAATCAGCGAGGATTGTGTGGGGCTGCTCACAAGTGTCCCTGCACTTCTGGCACCAACATGGCCTGCTTACCCACAATTCGGATTCGGAATCAGGCGTTTTTGTCACATGCAGTGAAACGCGTAGTTTGTGTTACCCACCGACACAACGTAGGGACACGCTGGGAGCAGACCGCATGTCCACCTTGCTCAGCAGAACAACACAGAACAGACCAAGATTCAACCAGTGTCCCACCCCACCACAATGCCCAGACACCACTACTTTACCATTTCCTGTCAGGCACCTTATGTACTGTGCCGAGCGTCACTTCATGCAGACACAATCCATGTATATAATCTATCTTTCCATATTCATATTTATTGTATCTTTCATTATTATAGGTCTGTGTAAAAGTCTCAGGCACGTATACACAGGTAAGACTTTTGCACCGTACTCGATTTGTCAAAGTAGAGCAGAGAGTGAGTTTGTAAATCTGGCGGGAGCAAGGGATGTTGGGAATGCTGAGAGGGGAATGCTGCGGGAGGGTTCTGGGGTAGTTGGCAGAGAAGGAGATTTGGCATAAGCCAAACACCCACATCATCAAAAACACACCGTCCCTATTGTGAAGCATGTTATGGGGATGCTTCACTGTTGCCGGCCTTGGAAGGCTTGTGAAAATAGAGGGTAAAAGGAATCCAGCAAAATACAGGGAAATCAGACCTCAATCCAACTGAGAATTGATGGCCAGACTCAAAAAGAGCTTTTCACTCACAATCTCCGTGCAATCTGATAGAGCTTGAGCAGTTTTGTAAAGAAGAATGGGGAAAAATTGCAGTGTTCAGATGTGCAAAGCTGATAGAGACCTATCCACACAGACTCAAGGCTGCAATTACTGATCATTTCCACAATCCTGATTGAGAAGTTGCAGAACCTGGGCCTCTGTTCCTCCCTCTGCAATTTGATCCTCGACTTCCTAATCGGAAGACTATAATCTGTGCAGATTGGTGATTACATACTCTCCATGCTGACGATCAACACTGGTGCACCTCAGGGGTGTGTGTTTAACTCACTGCTCTACTCTCTCTATACCCATGACTGTGTGGCCAGGCATAGCTCAAGCACCATCTATAAATTTGCTGATGATACAACCATTGTTGGTAGAATCCTAGAGAGAGAGAGAAGTGGGTACAGGAGTGAGATATGCCAACTAGTGGAGTGGTGTCGCAGCAACAACCTGGCACTCAACGTCAGTAAGACAAAAGAGCTGATTGTGGACTTCAGGAAGGGTAAGATGAAGGAACACATACCAATCCTCATCGAGGGATCAGAAGTGGAGAGAGTGAGCAGCTTCAAGTTCCTGGGTGTCAATATCTCTGAGGATCTAACCTGGTCCCAACATGTCAATGCAGTTTAAAGAAGGCAAGACGTGGCTATATTTCATTAGGAGTTTGAAGAGATTTGAAGAGTGTCAAAAATACACTGAATAACCTCTATAGCTGAACCGTGGAGAGCATTCTGACAGGCTGTATCACTGTCTGAGGGGAGGTGCTACTGCACAGGGCCGAAAGAAGCTGCAGAAGATTGTAAGTTTACTCGTCTCCATCTTGGGTGCTCGCCTACAAATTACCCAGGACATCTTCAAGGAGTGGTGTCTCAGAAAGGCATCGTCCATTATTAAGGACCACTGGCACCCAAGGCATACCCTTTTATCATTGTTACCATCAGGTAGGGGGTACAGAAGCCTGAAGACACACACTCAGTGATTCAGGAACAGCTTCTTCCCCTCTGCCATCTGATTTCTAAATGGTCTTTGAACCCGTGAACACTATCTCACTTTTTAAATATATATTAGACTATAAGACCATAGAATATAGAAGCAGAAGTAGGCCATTCGGCCCATCAAGTCTGCTTCGCCATTCAATCATGTGCTAATCCAATTCTTCCAGTCATCCCCACTCCACTGCCTTCTCCCCATACCCTTTGATGCCCTGGCTAATCAAGAACCTATCTATCTCTGCCTTAAATACACCCAATGACTTGGCCTCCACAGCCGCTCGTGGCAACAAATTCCATAGATTTACCACCCTCTGACTAAAGTAATTACTCCACATCTCAGTTTTAAAAGGACGTCCTTCAATCCTGAAGTTGTGCCCTCTTGTCTTAGACTCCCCTACCAGGGGAAATAACTTTTCCATGTCTAATCTGTTCAGGCATTTTATCATTTGGAATGTTTTGTATGAGATCTTCCCTCATTCTCCTGAACTCCAGGGAATACAGCCCAAGAGCTGACAGACGTTCCTCATATGGTAACCCTTTCATTCCTGCAATCATTCTGGTGAATCTTCTCTGAACCCTCTCCAATATCAGTATATCCTTTCTAAAATAAGGAGCCCAAAACTGCACACAATATTCCAAGTGTGGTCTCATGAGTGTCTTATAGAGCCTCAACATCACATCCCTGCTCTTATATTCTGTACCTCTAGAAATGAATGCCAACATTGCATTCGCCTTCTTCATCACTGACTCAACCTGGAGGTTAATCTTTAGGGTATCCTGCACAAGGACTCCCAAGACCCTTTGCATCTCTGCATTTTGAATACTCTCCACATCTAAATAATAGTCTTCCTATTTATTTCTTCTACCAAAGTGCATGACCATACACTTTCCAAGATTATATTTAATTTGCCACTTTGCTCATTCTCCTGAACTATCTAAGTCTCTCTGCAGGCTCTCTGCTTCCTGAACACTACCCACTCCTCCTATCATCAGGAAATTTAGCCACAAATGCATTAATACCATAGTCCAAATCATTTATGTACATCGTAAGAAGCAGCGGTCCCAACACCGACCCTGTGGAACTCCACTGGTAACCAGCAGCCAGCCAGAATAGGATCCCTTTATTCCCACTCTCTGTTTTCTGCTGACCAGTCACTGCTCCACCCATGTTAGTAACTTCCCTGTAATTCCATGGGCTCTTATCTGGCTAAGCATCCTCATGTGCGGCACCTTGTCAAAGGCCTTCTAAGCATCCAAGAACACCACATCTACTGCATCTCCTTTGTCTACCCTGCTTGTAATTTCCTCAAAGAATTGCAGTAGGTTTGTCAAGCAGGATTTTCCTTTCAAGAAACCATGCTGGCTTTGGTCTATCTTGTCATATGCCTCCAGGTACTCCATAATCTCATCCCTAACAATAGATTCTAACAATTTCCCAACCACTGATGTCAGGCTAACAGGTCTATAGTTTCCTTTCTGCTGCCTTCCACCTTCTTAAGCAGCGGACTAACATTTGCAATTTTCCACTCATCCAGTACAATGCCAGGATCTATCGATTCTAGAAAGATCATCGTTAGTGCTTCTGCAATCTCTCCAGCTATTTCCTTCAGATTTTTAATCTGTTCAATAAACGTATACTTTAATTGATTTATTTATTATTATTTTTTCTTCTTCTTCTGTATTATGTATTGCATAGATCTGCTGCTGCTAAGTTAACAAATTTCACAATGTGTGCTCTTGATAATAAACCTGATTCTGATTCTAAACACTGACTTGAAGGGGGTGAGTAATTATGCAATTAATTATTTTGTGTTTAATAATTGTAATAAGTTTCGACCAATCTGTAGAAATTTGATTTTACTTTGATCCGAAAGAGACTTTTTTGTTGATTAGTGCCAAAAAAGCCAAATTAAATCCATTGTGATTCAATGTTGTACAACAACAGATCGTGAAAACTTCCAAGGGGGAGGGGATTAATACTTGTAGGCACTGTGTCATGAAATTTGTTTTTCTTTTTGCAGTAAAGTTACTATTGTACTGTGCAGAAGTCTGAGGTACAATAGCTAAATATGTTATGTGTGCCTAGTGTTGGCACGTGGCCAAGTGGTTAAGGCGACAGTCTAGTGATCTGAAGGTCGTGAGTTCGAGGCTCAGCTGAGGGAACGTGTTGTGTCCTTGAGCGAGGCATTTAACCACACATTGCTCTGCGATGGTACCAGTGCCGAGCTGTATGGGTCCTAATGCCCTTCCCTTGGACAACATCAGTGTCGTGGAGAGGGGAGACTTGCAGCATGGGCAACTGCTGGTCTTCCACACAGCCTTGCCCAGGCCCTGGAAATCTTCCAAGCAATGTGCCTCGGAATTTTCACAGCACTGTATGTGCTTCATGTTATTATGTTTTGTTTTTGTACTATATCAGATCCGGAGTAACTATAATTTTGATCCCCTTTACAATTGTGCGTTGGAAATTACATTAGATAATCTTGAATCTTGAACTTGAATCTTAAATCTTGAATAGACCGTGCAAATGTTAGTGTCTTCACATCATTGGAAAGTCCATTTTGACAGTAGGATGCTGCCTGGATTCGAGAGTATATG
This sequence comes from Mobula birostris, assembly GCF_030028105.1. Taxonomy (NCBI): domain Eukaryota; kingdom Metazoa; phylum Chordata; class Chondrichthyes; order Myliobatiformes; family Myliobatidae; genus Mobula; species Mobula birostris. The sequence goes on along the minus strand of NC_092370.1, from coordinate 2,817,985 downwards.
CTAGAACGAGAGGTCGGGCGAACCTGAGTGGTGAAGGCTGAGAGGAGATCTGATAGTTGGCCATTTGATTGCTAATTTAATTGGTGCAGCACCACATTGAGGGCCGAATGGCCTGTTCCTGTACTGTACTGTTCTCTGTTCTGTTTTCTATCATTGAAACATCCGTCTTGAGAACAGCAGGCCCTGTTTTCTGCTGCTTCTGTTGGGCTCATTTATTCGACCCTGGGGTTGTATCACAGAGTAAATCACTGAGTCTATGCTGCTTCAACCATCAGGAAAAATCAGAGTGGAAAATTGTAGTGGACAGTTCCAACGTGTTCACATTAACCAAAAAATGCAGCTCCCCCCAACAATAAACAAGGCTGTCCAGTTAAATGAGAAAATTATTTTCCTGTGGAAATGGAATGTTAGATTCCAACCACCTCCAGCCCTTTGGGGATTATAATCTTATGCTAATGTACTTAATGTTAACCACTCATAAGTGCTGGGAAAATCAACTGGGACATGTGGTGGGAGCATTGCTAATGAAATCGAAGCATATCAACTCTGAGATCCTGCGCCCAATGCACAGGTGGCAGAAAAGGGCCAGTAACATCGTGAAGGACTCCCCCCACCCCCACCCTGCTCATGGACTGTTTGTCTCACTCCCATCAGGGAGGGGCCACGTAGCATCTACACCAGGCCTCACCAACGTCTTGTACAATTCCAACATAACATTCCACCTCCCGTACTCAGTACTTCAACTGATGAAGGCAGTGTGCCAAAAGCTGCGTTTACAACCCCATCTATCTGTGATGCCACTTTCAATGAATTATGGACCTGTGCTCCCAGACTCCTTGGTTCTACCACAGTGCTCGCAGTGTACGACCTACCCAGGTTGGGTCTAGTGAAGTGCAAAACCTCACACTTGTCTGCATGAAATTCCATCTGCAGTTTTTCAGCCCATTTTTCCAGCTAATGCAGATGCCTCTCCAAGCGTCATTCGTAAGGCCAGTGATGTTGTGGGGATAGAACTGGACTCTGACAATGGTGTCGGAAAAGAGGATGCTGTCCAAGTTGCATGCCATCTTGCACAATGTCTCCCATCCACTACATAATGTACTGGGTGGGCACAGGAGTACATTTAGCCAGAGACTCATTCCTCCGAGATGCAGCACAGAGCGTCATAGGAAGTCATTCCTGCTGTGGCCATCAAACTTTACAACTCCTCCCTTGGAGGGTCAGACACCCTGAGCCAATAGGCTGGTCCTGGACTTATCTCATAATTTACTGGCATAATTTACATATTACTATTTAACTATTTATGGTTCTATTACTAATTATTATTTATGGTGCAACTGTAACGAAAACCAATTTCCCCCTGGGATCAATAAAGTATGACTATGACTAAGCCATGATCACCTTCCTCACTGTCCACTACACCCTCAATCTTGGTGTCATCCGCAAATTTGCTGATGCAGTTAACCACATTATTATCCAGGTCATTGAAATAGATGACAAACAACAATAGACCTAGCACTGGTCCTTGCACACACCACTAGTCACAGGCCTCTGGTCAGAGAAGCAACCATCTACTACCACTCTCTGGTTTCTCCCACAAAGCCAATGTCTAAACCAATTTACTACCTCATCCTGAATGCCGAGTGACTGAAAGAACACCTCTCCAACTGTTAAGCACGGGGGTGGATCGATCATGCTTTGGGCTTGTGTTGCAGCCAGTGGCACGGGGAACATTCACTGGTAGAGGGAGGAATGAATTCAATTAAATACCAGCAAATTCTGGAAGCAAACATCACACCGTCTGTAAAAAAGCTGAAGATGAAAAGGGGATGGCTTCTACAACAGGATAATGATCCTAAACACACCTCAAAATCCACAATGGACTACCTCAAGAGGTGCAAGCTGAAGGTTTTGCCATGGCCCTCACAGCCCCCCGACCTAAACATCATCGAGAATCTGTGGATAGACCTCAAAAGAGCAGTGCATGCAAGACGACCCAAAGATCTCACAGAATTAGAAGCCTTTTGCAAGGAAGAATGGGCGAAAATCACCCAAACAAGAATTGAAAGACTCTTTGCAGGCTACAAAAAGCATTTACAAGCTGTGATACTTGCCAAAGGGGGTGTTACTAAGTACTGACCATGCAGGATGTCCAAACTTTTGCTTCGGGCCCTTTTCCTTTTTTGTTATTTTGAAACTGTAAAGGATGGAAATAAAAAAGTTTTATTACTTAAAATATTAAAGAAATATGTCATCTTTAACTTTATGCCTTTTGGAAATCAGTTCATCTTTTACTCGCTTAGCTGTGCACAGTAACAGAAATTTTGACCGGGTTGCCCAAACTTTTGCATACCACTGTAGCTGTAACATTACCTCTCAGCTCTTAAACTCAATCCCACGGTTGATGAAGGCCAATGCTCCGTACGCCTATAATTTTTAAAATTTTTTTTTTTTTTTTTTTTTAAGAACTTTTCTTGAACAGTGGAACAACTGGCTATCCTCCAATTCTCTGGCACCTCTCCTTTCGCTAAGGATGGTTTAAATATCTCTGCTAGGCCCCCAGCAATATCTGCACTGAGGATTTTTCCACCCTGATTTGCCTCAGGATAACAAACACCTCCTCCTCTAATCTGTACAGCATCCATGACGTTGAAACCGTTTTGCCTCACTTCTATAGACTGTGTCCATCTCCAGAGTAAATACAGATGCAAAGAATGCATTTGAGATCTCCCCATCTGTTTTGGCTCCACACATGGATCACCACTCTGGTCTTCCAGAGGAGCAGTCTTGTCCCTTGCAAACCTCCTGCTCTTAACATATCTGTAGAATCACTTGGGGATTTTCCTTCACCTTATCTTCCAGAGCAACTTCATGCCTTTTTTGCCTTCCTGATTTCTTTACGGAGTATTCTCTTGCATTTCTTGTACTCCTTAAGCACGTCATTTTTTCCTACCTGCCTATACCTGCTATGCACCGCTCTTTATCTCTTAACCAGGGCCTCAATATTTCTTGAAAACCAAGGTTCCCTACTTTTGTTATCTTTACCTTTTATTCTGACAGACACAGACAAGTTTTGTATTCTCTAAATTTAATTTTCAAAGGCCTTCCACTTTCCAAGTACACCTTTGCCAGAAAACAGCCTGTCCCAATCCACACTTGCCAACTCATTTCTGATACCACCAAAATTAGCCATTTTCCAATTTAGAATCTCAACCTATCTTTTTGCATATTTACTTTCAAACTAAAGGATTGTGATCACTGAATGCAAAGTGCTCCACTACCCAAACTTTCGTTACCTGCCCTTTCTCATTCCCATCTAGTCCTTTCACACCATGGGATTCCCAGTCAATATGCGGAAAGTTAAAATCTCCAACTATACCGACCTTCTATTTCTTGCAACAGTCTGCAACCTCTTTACAAATTTGTTCCTCTAAATCCCTCTGACTGTTGGGTGGGCTTTCATTCAGCTGCATTAACATGGTCACTTGTTTCTTATTTCTCAGTTTCACCCATAACACCTCACAAATCGAGTCCTCCAGTCTGTCTTGATAGTGCCGTGACATTTTCTCTGACTTGTAACGTTGCCCCTTTTCCTGCTCTGTCATACCTAGAACAATGGAACCTTAAAATATTGAGCTGCCAGTCCTGTCCTCCTGCAACCAACTCTCACTAATGGCTACAACACCATAATTCCAGATGTTGACCTATTGCCCTGAACTCATCGCCTTTCCTGCGACACCTCTCGCATTGAAACATGCACAGCTCAGGACACGAGTCACACCATGCCCAACCTTCTGATTCCTGATTTTGTCTGAGGTCTTACCAACATCAGCCTCCCCAACATCTCCACTAACTGTTCTGGTACCCTGGTTCCCAACCCCTGAAGATCTAGCTTAAACCCATAGTTACTCATGGCCTGGGTCACAGGAGGGGAGAGAGAGAACAGACTGCCTCAGGTGAGTGTTCTGCAACCTGAAATGGGTCTAGTGTTCTGGCTGATGATCTGGAGAGTTGTTCCGTAACATGCTTGTCAATTTGGAGGGCCAGAGTGATGAGGCTTTCAAGGTCGATGGTCACCTCCCAGATAGACAGCTCGACTTTCAAGCGTTCTGAGAGACCGTGATGGTAACAGGCCACCATTCCAGCCTACACTCTGCTGTCAGGGTTCAGAAGTCCATGCTGCAGTTCAGCACTGAGCGTGAGCCTTGATGTAGGTGAAGTATCCAATCCGCTGTCTGGATGGTCAAAAACCCGGCACATTTCAATGGTGAATTCCTCATAATAATTGCAAATGGTGTTTTTATTGTCCTAGTAGTGGCAGCCCAGGTCTGAGCTCCCCCAATCAAGAGAGAAGTGATGAGGGCAAACTTCACTTCGTCTGTAGAATACAGAAATGGCTAGAGCTCGAAGTGTAAGACACACTGGGGCAGGAAGTTGCAGTATCAGGCTGGGGAACCATCAAAGCTTTCGGGCACTGGAATCTGGGCTTCATGGGAGGGAGACTGAATCAAGGCAGAGTTGTTTGAGAATGGCGAGCAGATGGTTTCTTCAGAGTGTGTGCTCCTTGTTGATGGACAACTTCCTTTAGGTGGGCATACTCCGCTGGGGTCATTTGTATGTTCACTCATCCTGTCGGGAAACGCAGAGGGGGCTTGGCCCAAAAGCAGAGTAGTGGAGATGATTTAGCAGTAACTGAATATTTACTAGTAAAATGCAACATAACAAACCATGAGGGGCCACAAAACAAGAGAGAATCGAGATTTAAAATGACAAGACAACAAGATAACTGAAGGCTGGGAGCAACTGGTTGAGGCGGGCCGGTTTCATATGAGTGAACAAAGGACTGTGGATGAGAACTGGGTTTAAATGGGCTGCAGGTGACAAGTTGGAATTCAGTGGCAGGTGACACCTGCTAGTTAGGTGGAGACTGGGAGGTGCCTGTCTGTTCATGCCTGACAGATGAGGGGTGACTATGGAGGCTAAGTCAATGAGTAATAAAGTGGAGGTAAATACATTCTTGATTATTCAGTTCATCAAAGGTTACAGGGAGAAGGTAAGACAGCAGGTTTGAGAGGAATAATAAATCAGCCATGATAGGCTTGTATTCCATATTGACCATAGAAAAGTACATCACAGTACAGGCCTTTCAGCCCATAATGTTGTGCTGACCTATTAACCTACCTCAAGATCAATCTAACCCTTCCCTCCCACATAACCATCAATTTCTCTATCATCTGTGTATCTATCAAAGGTTCAAAGGTACAATTTAATAACAGAGAAATGTATACAATATACAAACGTTTGTACATCTTGAAATGGTTTTTCTTCTCAAACAATCATGAAAACAGAGAAGTGTCCCAAAGAATGAATGACAGATAAACGTAAGAACCCCAAAGTCCCCCCCCCAGCTCCCTTCTGTCTCACGCGTAAGTGGCAGTGAGCGACAATCCCCCCTCCCCCCACCGGCAAAACAAAAGCACCGGTACCACCACCGAGCACTCACCATGAGCAAAGCAACAGCAAAGACACAGACTTGCAGTTACCCCAAAGACTTTGCATTTCACCCGGCATTCGATATACCGCAGATTCTCTCTGTCCCTAATAATGGAGAAAAGGGTGCCTCTGTTTTTCCCCAGCGAGCGGAGAGACATAACAAACAACTCACTGGTTACAATGTTAAAAGTCCATTACGTCGCTTTTTCCGGGCTCTGTGCCGGAAGATCACAAAGATCTTGGATCTTCGGGCCCACAGCTGATATCATGACTCCCCAGGTGACACACAGGTCTCCTGCATGGCACTGACCCTCGATCTGCCCATCTCCAGAGCCCCGAGATCTTAGGCTTCCGAATTCGAGCCGGACTCTCAGGATGAACCCTTGGCGTGCCGAACAATGGCCAGTTGTGAAACCCTGAGAATGGGTCCAATTCCTGCAAAGAAACGAAGTTAGTGTACACCTCCAGGTCAGGGTCTTCAAAAGAACCCTGAAAGGGAAAAATAAAGATATTAAAGATGGAAATAGAGCTGTTTCTGAAGATGCAAACAAAGGAGACCCGTTCAGTGCCATCTTGACTTTGCACTGCCTCCTCTATCTAAAGCCATCAATGTATGTGTGTCTACCATCACCCCGGACAGAGTGTTTCACACACCCACCACCCACTGTGCAAAACAACATACCAAGAACATATATTGGAAGTACAGTTATAAACCAGGTTTTATGTTTAAATAATGAAACTGAAACAATAACATTGCAACCTTTACATCTCCTGCACACGTTCCAACAACCAATCCAATATCCAAATGAGGGGGGCAAGAGAGGGTCACAGCTGCAGAAAAGGTGGACGCCATGGAGGGGTTGTCTACGGAGTCTCTGTGGGTGGAGGTTAGGAACGGGAAAGAGTCAGTAACTTTACTGGGTTTATAGACCACCCAATAGTAACAGGGATATCAAGGCGCAGATAGGGAGACAGATCCTGGAAGGGTGTAATAATAACAGAGTTGTCGTGATGGGAGATTTTAATTTCCCAAATATTGATTGGCATTTCCCTTGAGTGAGGGGCTTAGATGGGGTTGAGTTTGTTAGGTGTGTTCAGGAAGGTTTCCTGACACAATATGTAGATAAGCCTACAAGAGGAGAGTCTGTACTTGATTTGGTATTGGGAAATGAACCTGGTCAGGTGTCAGGTCTCTCAATGGGAGAGCATTTTGGAGATAGTGATCACAATTCTATCTGCTTTACAATAGCATTGGACAGAGATAGGAACAGACAAGTTAGAAAAGTGTTTAATTGGAGTAAGGGGAATCATGAGGCTATCAGGCAGGAAATTGGAAGCTTAAATTGGAAACAGATGTTCTCAGGGAAATGTACAGAAGAAATGTGGCAAATGTTCAGGGGATATTTGTGCGGAGTTCTGCATAGGTACGTTCCAATGAGACAGGGAAAGGATGGTAAGGTACAGGAACCGGGGTGTACAAAGGCTATTGTAAATCTAGTCAAGAAGAAAAGAAAAGCTTACAAAAGGTTCAGAGAGCTAGGTAATGTTAGATATCTAGATAATTATAAGGCGAACAGGAAGGAGTTTAAGAAGGAAATTAGGAGAGCCAGAAGGGGCCATGAAAAGGCCTTGGCGGACAGGATTAAGGAAAACTCCAAGGCATTCTACGTGTGTGAAGAGCAAGAGGATTAGATGTGAAAGAATAGGATCTATTAAATGTGACAGTGGGAAAGTGTGCATGGAACCAGAGGAAATAGCAGAGGTACTTAATGAATACTTTACTTCAGTATTCACTAAGGAAAAGGATTTTGGTGATTGTAGGGATGACTTGCAGCAGACTGAAAAGCTTGACCATGTAAATAATAAGAAAGAGGATGTGCTGGAGCTTTTGGAAAGCATCAAGTTGGAAAAATCTCTGGGACCGTATGAGATGTACCCCAGGCTACTGTGGGAGGCGAGGGAGGAGATTGCTGAGCCTCTGGCAATGATCTTTGCATCATCAATAGGGACGGGAGAGGCTCTGGAGGATTGGAGGGTTGGGGATGTTTTTCCTTTATTCAAGAAAGAGAGTAGAGTTAGCCCAGGAAATTATAGACCAGTGAGTCTTACCTCAGTGGTTGGTAAGTTGATGGAAAAGATCCTGAGAGGCAGGATTTATGAACATTTGGAGAGGCATAATATTATTAGGAATAGTCAGCACGGCTTTGTCAAAGGCAGTTTGTGCCTTACGAGCCTGATTGAATTTTTTGAGGATGTGACTAAAAACATTGATGAAGGTAGAGCAGTAGATGTAGTGTATATGGATTTCAGCAAGGCATTTGATAAGGTACCCCATGCAAGGCTTATTGAGAAAGTAAGGAGGCATGGGATCCAAGGGGACATTGCTTTGTGGATCCAGAACTGGCTTGCCCATAGAAGTGGTTGTAGATGGGTCATATTCTGCATGGAGGTCGGTGACCAGTGGTGTGCCTCAGGGATCTGTTCTGGGACCCTTACTCATTGTGATTTTTATAAATGACCTGGATGAGGAAGTGGAGGGATGGGTTAGTAAGTTTGCTGATGACGCAAAGGTTGGAGGTGTTGTGGCTAGTGTGGCGGGCTGTCAGTGGGACATCAATAGGATGCAAAACTGGGCTGAGAAGTGGCAGATGGAGTTCAACCCAGGTAAGTGTGAAGTGATTCATTTTGGTAGGTCAAATATGATGGCAGAATATTGTATTAATGGTAAGAATCTTGGCAGTGTGGAGGATCAGAGGGATCTTGGGGTCCGAGTCCATAGGACACTCAAAGCGGCTGTGCAGGTTGATTCTGTGGTTAAGAAGACGTACTGTGTATTGGCCTTCATCAATCGTGGGATTGAATTTAGGAGCCGAGAGGTAATGTTGCAGCTCGATAGGACCTTGGTCAGACCCACTTGGAGTACTGTGCTCAGTTCTGGTCGCCTCACTACAGGAAGGACGTGGAAACCATAGAAAGGGTGCAGAGGAGATTTACAAGGATGTTACCTGGATTGGGGAGCATGTCTTATGAGAATAGGTTGAGTGAACTTGGCCTTTTCTCCCTGGAGTGACGAAGGATGAGAGGTGACCTGATAGAGGTGTATAAGATGATGAGAGGCATTGATTGTGTGGATAGTCAGAGGCTTTTGCCCTGGGCTGAAATGGTTGCCACAAGAGGACACAGGTTTAAGGTGCTTGGAAGCAGGTACAGAGGAGGTATCAGGGGTAAGTTTTTTACTCAGAGAGTGGTGAGTGCGTGGAATGGGCTGCCGGCAACGGTGGTGGAGGCAGATACGACAGGGTCTTTTAAGAGACTTTTGGATAAGTACACACAGCTTAGAAAAATAGAGGGCTATAGGTAAGCCTAGTAATTTCTAAGGTAGGGACATTTTCAGCACAACTTTGTGGGCTGAAGGGCCTGCATTGTGCTGTAGGTTTTCTATGTTTCTATGATTTTACTAATTCCTGCTCAGTCTCTACCACTACCTCTTTCAGAATCTGAGTGTACAGTTCATCTGGTCCGGGTGACTTGTGTGTCCTTAGGTCTTTCAGCTTTCTGAGCACCTTCTCCCTTATAATAGTAACTGCACTCACTTCTCTTCCCTCACACCCTTCAACATCTGGCACACTGCTAGTCTCTTCCACAGTGAAGACTGATGCAAAGTACTCATTTAGTTCATCTGCCATCTCCTTGTCCCCCGTTATTATTTCTCCAATCTCAATCTCAAGTCTCTTCTATTTTTCACATACAGTACTTGGAAAATCTTTTACTGCCCACTCTTATATTGCTTGCTAGCTTGCTTTGATATTTCATCTTTCCCTCCTACTGACTCTTTTAGTTGCTCTCTAAGTTTTTGAAAGCTTCCCAATCCCCTGTTGTCACACTAATTTTTGCTTTGTTGTGTGCTCTCTCTCGTTTTACGTTAACTTTGACTTCTGCTTGAAGCAGACCTCAATTAAGTCAGAGCAACTGTCCTGGGACCATCCTACGAAGGCACAATGGCACCTCTACTTCCTTCACAGTTTGTGGAGATGACATGCTGAATCTAAAACCATGACAAGTTTCTATAGATGTGTGGTGGAGAGCGTATTGACTGGTTGCATCACAGCCTGGTATAGAAACACCGATTCCAAAAAAAACCTACAAAGGTAGTTATTACGACCCAGTCTGTCATGGCTAAAAGCCCCCACCACTGAGAACATCTACATGGAGCATTGTTGCAGGAAAGCAGCATCCATCATCAGGGACCCCCACCACCCAGGCCATGCTCTCTTCTCACTGCTGCCATCAGTCAGGAGGTACAGGAGCCTTGGGTCCCACACCACCAGGTTCGGGAACAGTTATTACCCTTCAACCATCAGGCTCCTGCACTGTTGTGGATAAATTCACCCACCACAACTCTGATCTGATTCTACAACCTCTGGACTCAGTGTCAAGGTCTCTACAGCTCGTATTCTCGGTATTATAGAACATGGAACAAACGGAACGATACAGCACACGAGCAGGCTCTTTGGCTCATGATGTTGTGCCAGACCAATTAATTTAGTAATCAGATGACTAACTCAGCTAATTCCCTCTGTCTCACAATGTTCATATCCTTCCATTTTCCTCACATTCACGTGCCTACCTAAATGTCTCTTGAAAGTCCCTGATGTATCTGCCTCGACTACCACCCCAGGGAGCACATTCCAGGCACCCACCACTCTGTGTAAAAAAAAAAACTTGCCCCTCACATCTCCTTTACCCCTGCTCACCTTAAGTGCATGCCCTCTGATATTAGACATTTCACATTTTTTAAAATTTGCATAATTTGTCTTTTTTTTGCACAGTGGTTGTCAGTCAGTCTTTGTCTATGTCTAGGTCTTCACAAATTCTGTTTTATTTATTTCTTTATTGCCCTGTAAATTTCAACAGGAAAATGAATTTCTAGGTAGATAAGTACATACTTTAATAATGGATTCACTCTGACGAGATTCCTGGAGCGCAGTCTCATGCAGAGAAGAGAACGTGGGTTTGATTTTCAGCCCGTCTGCCTGTCTGAATATTCAGTCCTCATCAATCTCATCAGGCGAGAGTGCTCCATTAAAAACGTCTGGGCTGATCGAGCTAATAGGCAAGAAGTGGCAGTGTGATGAAGAAAAGATGAGGAAATGCAGATTGGTAGGAAATGAATATAATGTGAATAATTTTTAAAAAGCAAAAACAAACTAGATGGTGTACAAGGGGATTTATGTGTTCATTTGTGAAAGGCAAGAATCAAATTAATTTATTTAGAGGTACAGCGCAGAATCTGGGCCAATGAGCCTCATCACATGGCCACCCACCAATTTAACCCTAGCCTAACCACGGGACAATTTACAATGACCAGTTAACCACTAACTGGTACGTCTTTGGACTGTGGGAGGAAACTGGGGCACCCGGAGTCTGGTAAACCATATATATACGTTGTAACTCACATTCACGTGCCTACCTAAATGTCTCTTGAAAGTCCCTGATGTATCTGCCTCGACTACCACCCCAGGGAGCACATTCCAGGCACCCACCACTCTGTGTAAAAAAAAAACTGTCTGGACACGCCCCTCTGCTGACTGCCCCTGTGGCTCCTCCCACAGATCCCTGAATAAAGATGATTTCGCCCTGCTCCTCCCCCTCAGTCCAGGGGCAGACACGCAGCATGCTGGAAGTCATATTTTACTGCGAGTAAAAGCCTTTCAGTATTTACCCTACTTCAGTCTTTTGGAGTAATTGACAGTGCATCAATTTTATTCGCAGTAATTTTAAAGCATGGAACGTACTCTGAGACCCGACAAGTTAGACCTTGACCCGCAAACACCTGAAGCTGGAAACGCTTTCGAACTGATTTTACCTTAAGTTTGGCAATCGAGCTGGCCGATACACTGGAGACCGCTCTGCACAACTCTGAGGCTCTCCAGGCACGTGATCCCCTGACGGCCTCGTGGGCGTCGCAGACCCCGCAACCCACTGATGAATCGACCTCGGCTGCCGCCAGTCACGAGTCCGTGAAGTGCTACTTCTGCGGACTGGAGAAGCACCCCTAGAAACGCTGCCCGGCCCGACAAGCTACCTGCTCCAGCTGTGGAAAGAAGGGCCACTCCACCAAGGTCTGTAACTCCAAACCACAAGCGGGATCGAGCAGCGCCGTGTGCAAGACATGGGGGTGGCCATCTTGCCTGCTGCCATCTTCCCTGCACGCCGCCACCACCTGCGAGACATGGGGGTGGCCATCTTGGTTGGCGCCACCTCCCATCGCCTACGACCAACGGGTGCTCACGGGGCACCCCACTGCGCCGGACCAAGACAGCGACCCCACCCTGGCTTCCGTGACCCTCGGCCAAAGCGCTCCCCACCAGCTCGCAAGCTCAATGATGGACATCCTGGTGGAGGGGCACAGGACAAGCTGCCTGTTTGACACAGGCAGCACGGAGAGTTTTATCCACCCGGACACGGTGCAGCATTGTGGACTCATGATACTGCCGGTAAGTCGGAGGGTCACCATGGCCTCCAGGTCGCATACAACAGACATCCGGGGGGGTTGTGTAGCGACACTAGTGGTGCAGGGCACAGAATATCGGGACTTTACGTTACTGGTCTTGCCTCAACTGTGTGCCCCTGTGCTGTTGGGGTTGGACTTCCAGAGCCACCTGAAAAGCGTGACAATGAAGTATGATGGGCCCCTCCCACCAATTACTGTCACAAATCCCCTGTTTTGTAGAGATATGTCACGTACCCCGCTACTGACTACACACACACACTGACCCGCGCATCCCACCCAACATCATGCCAACTGCCACACTATCGACACCACTTGCGGCCTCTCCACCCTCAGGATCCCTCCCCCACCGCTGTTCACCAACCTGACCCCCAACTGTAAACCTGTGGCAACTAAAAGCAGGAGGTACAGCGCGGAGGACAGAGCTTTCATTAAGTCGGAGGTGCAGCGGCTGCTCAGGGAGGGGGTCATTGAAGCAAGCACAAGTCCTTGGAGGGCGCAGGTGGTGGTTGTTCGGAACGGGGAGAAGAATAGGATGGTCGTGGACTATAGCCAGACCATCAATAGGTTCACGCAGCTCGGCGCGTACCCTCTACCCCGCATCACGGATATGGTCAATCAGATAGCACAGTTCAAGGTGTACTCGACCATAGACCTAAAATCCGCTTACCATCAGCTCCCCATCCGCCGGGAGGACCGCCTTTACACCGTCTTCGAGGCGGACGGCAGGCTTTATCAATTCCTGCATGTCCCCTTCGGTGTCGTGAATGGTGTATCTGTCTTCCAGAGGGCAATGGACCAGATTGTGGACCAGTGCCAACTGAAGGCCACGTTCCCGTATCTGGATAACATCACCATCTGTGGTCACGAACGGCAGGATCACGACAACAACCTCCAAAAATTTTTCCAAGCGGCCAAAGCTTTCAATCTCACTTATAACGAGGAGAGGTGTGTGTTCAGAACCACCCAACTTGCTATCCTTGGGTGTGTTGTGGAGAACGGAGTCATTGGCCCTGACCCCGACCGTATGCGACCCCTGTTGGAACTCCCTCTTCCCAACACCCTCAGAGCCCTCAAGAGGTGCCTGGGCTTCTTTTCATATTACGCCCAATGGGTCTCTAACTATGCAGACAAGGCCCGCCCCCTGGTCAAGTCCACCACATTCCCCCTCTCTGCCGAGGCCCGCGCGGCCTTCAACCGCATAAAAGGGGACATTGCCAAAGCAGCAATGCATGCAGTGGACGAGGCCATTCCCTTCCAAGTAGAGGGTGACGCCTCCGACTACCCTCAACCAGGCGGGAAGACCAGTGGTGTTCTTCTCCCGTACCCTTCAAGACCCTGAAATTCGGCACTCTGCGGTAGAGAAAATGGCCCAGGCCATAGTGGAAGCTATTAGGCACTGGAGGCACTTTCTCGCCAGCAAAAAGTTCACCCTGCTAACTGACCAGCGCTCAGTCGCGTTCATGGTTAATAATCAGCAGCGGAGAAAAATCAAAAATGATAAAATTCTGAGGTGGAGAATCGAACTCTCCACCTATAACTATGACATCATGTACAGGCCTGGGAAGCTCAATGAGCCCTCTGATGCCTTATCCCGGGGAACATGTGCCAGCGCGCAGATCGACCGGCTATACGCCCTACATGTAGACCTTTGCCACCCGGGAGTCACCCGGCTTTTCCACTTCGTGAAAGCCCGGAACCTGCCTTACTCCCTTGAGGAGATCAGGACGATGACCAGGGACTGCCAAGTCTGCGCAGAGTGCAAACCGCACTTCTACCGACCCGAAAAGGCACCACTCATCAAGGCCACCCGCCCCTTTGAGTGACTGAGTGTTGACTTTAAGGGCCCCCTTCCCTCCACCGACCGCAATGTGTACTTTCTTAACGTAATTGACGAGTACTCGCGGTTCCCCTTCGCCATCCCCTGCCCCAACACCACTACCAGGTCAGTTATAAAAGCCCTGCGCAAGCTCTTCACCCTGTTCGGATACCCACGCTATATCCACAGTGACAGAGGGTCCTCGTTTATGAGTGACGAGCTGCGCCAATATCTACTGGCTAGGGGAATTGCAACTAGTAGGACCACGAGCTATAATCCCCGGGGGAATGGACAGGTGGAGGAGAATGGCACAGTGTAGAAAGCTACACTCTTAGTCCTCAGGTCAAAGGGTCTGCCGGTCTCCCGCTGGCAGGAGGTCCTTCCTGAGGCACTCCACTCCATCCGCTCCCTGTTATGCACGGCCACCAATGCCACCCCTCATGAGCGGCTCTTTTCTTTTCCCAGAAAATCGACCACTGGAACCACCCTACCAACTTGGCTGACGTCCCCGGGGCCAGTGCTGCTTTGGAAACATGTGAGGAGTAATAAATACTCCCCGATAGTCGAGAGGGTTCACTTACTTCATGCGAACCCCCAGTATGCCTATGTGGTTTTACCTAATCGGCGGGAGGACACGGTCTCCACCCGTGACCTGGCGCCCGCAGGAGCTCCGGGCCCCTACCCTGAACACTCCGTGGTGACTATTGACCCCGTACCCACCAATGTATGTACCTACGAGACACCGTGCACCCCAAACCCTATACAGACACCACACGACACTCCCATACCGGGTGCGACGCACACGCACGAGGGGTCACCGACGCCTAATGTGCTGGCACCTGAAGTCAGGCCGGAGCCAGCACAACCGCCATCGCCGGTGCAATCACCGCCGGTGCTACGTAGATCACAGCGACGGACTCGACTGCCTGATAGACTTAACCTGTAAATATACTTCTTGTAAATATTGTCAGTCACTTCAACCCGCGGGACTCCTAAAAAAAAGGAGGGGTGAATGTGGTAAACCATGTATATATGTTGTAACTCGGTTACCTGTCTGGACACACCCCTCTGCTGACTGCCCCTGTGGCTCCTCCCACAGACTCCTGAATAAAGGCCATTGGGCCTTGGCTCCTCCTCTCAGACCAGGGGCAGACACTCAGCATGCTGGAGGTCACATTTTACTGCGAATAAAAGCCTTTCAGTATTTACCCTACTTCAGTCTTTTGGAGTAATTGAAGGAGCATCACGGAGGAAACCCATACGGTCACAGGGAGAGCGAACAAACTCCTTACCAACAGTGCCGGAATTGAACTCTGACCTCCAAAACAACCTGTTGTGCTCACCACTGGGTCACCGTTGTACTCAAGTGTAGAGTGTCAGCAAATACTTAGAAAGATAAATGGGCTTGTGTATGTTGAAGCTGTATAAGATGTTGGTGAGGCCTAATTTGGAGTTCTGGTCACCTACCTACTGGAAAGATGTCAATAACATTGAAAGAGTGTTTAAAAAAATTACAAGTATGTTGCAGGGACTTGAGGATCAGGATTATAGGGAAAGGTGGAACAGGTTAGGAATTTATTACGTGGAATGTGGAAGATTGAGGGGAGATTTGACAGAGGTATACAAAATTCTAAAGGGTATAGATAGAGTTTATGCAAGCAGACTTTTTCTACTGAGGCTGTGTGAGACGACATCTAGATTTGTGAAGGCCAAGAATGTAGAGTGTCAGCAAGCAATTAGAAAGATGAATGGAATTTTTAAAAGGTGCTTATCGTATGAAAACTATCTTGCTGCATTCACAGTAAGATGAGATCAGATCAGGAGCTTTTTGTGCAGCTTTGCTCTAATAGAATGTATATAATTTGGAGATGGTACAACATAACTCAAGATGTTTCTTTGCCATGAAAGGAGATTTAAGCAGCCTGGCAGAAGGGGTCTATAGTCACTAGAGTTTGGAAGTCAGATGATCTTATTAAAACAGAGGCGTAGGAATGTGGGATTATCTGGTTAGAACTGGAGTTAGGAGACATTTCTTTCCAAAGGTCAACATACATTTATTATCAAAGTAGGTACATATTATATATCCTTAAGATTTATCTCTTTACTGGCAGCCACAAAATATGAAACTCGGAAGGACCCATTTTAAAAAAAGACTAACAAATACCTACCCAATGTGTGTGTGGGTGTGTGGGGGTGTGTGTGGCGGGGGGTGGGGGGAAACACAAATCATGCAAACAATAAAAGAAAGCAACAGCATTCAGAATGAAAATGAGTCCATAGACACGAGGCCTAGAGCAGGCCCACAGCCTCGCCTCAGTTCATCACACAGCAGGGTAAGACGTGGCAGAGCCTACAGACACGAGGCCCGGAGCAGGCCCACAGCCTCGGCTCTAGTTTGTCACACAGTGGAGCAAAATGGGGCAGAGCTCACAGACACGAAGCCTGAAGGAAGACCACAGCCTGAGCCTCAGTGCTGCGGAGAGCATAACAAATGTCACGGGGCAGGGAGCCGAACCTGCCCAACCCTTGCCTTTGGTCCGGACACACTGCCTTTTCAATTCATCCAGCCGACGTTTAAATCATCCAAACATGGGGTCATCCCTCGCACGAGGACCTGGACCCTGTCACATCTAGACATTCTGGGCCTGGACCCTGGCCCATGTTTCAGCCATATCCGACCTTTCAAATTGGCTCGTCACCTGGATTGATCCAAACTCACTCTCCGTTTAAATGGATGGGCTCCGAAACTCCTCTGCTCCAACTTTTCTCTGCTCGCACTCGCTGACTCCATCTTGCCCATGTCTCAACCCCACTCGGACTTTGTATTGCACCTGCACACTTGACCCTCGAGTGAGCCTTGCCTTCGCTTGCCTCTTCATTGTTTGTGGTGACCGCTTACCATAATTTTCCATAGGAGAAGTGTTATTGATAAAGTATTTAGTTGTATTTCTTGCTTTATAAAACACCTACAAGTTGCCGCCCATCTTAAAGCGGAACCCCCAGAGGACTGTATCCGCAATTCCAGGAATCGGAATTGGAATCGGAATCAAGATCATAATCAGACTCGGAACTGGGAGCAGAATCAAGTTTAATATTGCTGTCATATGTCGTGAAATTTGTTGTTTTGTGGCAACAGTACAATCCAATATATAATAAAATCTATAAACTGCGACATAAATATAAAAATTAAATAGTGCAAAAAGAGATCAAAGAATGGGGTAATGTTCATGAGTTCCTGGATTAGAGAGAAATCTGATGGCGGAGGGGAAGAAGCTGTTCCTGAAACACTGGGTGTGTCTTCAGGCTGCTGTACCTGCTCCTTGATGGTAGCCATGAGAAGAGGGCATGTCCTGTGATGACCAGTGCTGATAATTACAATTATTGGCTTCTAGATGGTGAATTTGACAGATGAGAGATAAATCTTCTCTTTGGATATTAAAATAAATGGAGACAGAACATTCAAAGTTCAAAATCCTAGAAGCTTAAAGTCAATCTCTTATCAAGGTACATATTTGTCATCATATACAACCTGAGGTTCATTTTCTTGCAGGTATTCACAGTAAAATAAAGAAATACAACAGAATCAATGAAAAGATGCACACAAACAAAGATAGGCAAACATCCAACATGCAAAAGAAGACAATATAATGAATAAATAATACCGAGAACACAAGTTGTCGAGTCCTTGAAATTGAGTCTGTATGTTGTAGAGTAATTCAAGAGTTCTGTTAAATGAAGTTATCCACACTGGTTCTGGAACCTGATGGTTGAGGGATAATAATTCTGCTGGTAAAGAATGGTATCGAATCAGTAGAAAGATGTGACATAGGAAAAGAACATGCTGAATCCTTGTGGGTTGAGTTTAAGAAACTGCAAGGGTAAAAGGATGCTGATTGCTGTTATATACAGGCCTCCCAACAGGAGGAGGGATGTGGACCACAGATTACAACAGCAATTAGAAAAGGCAAGTCAAAAGGGCAATGTTACAATAGTCATGGGAGATTTTAATATGCAGGTCGATTGGGAAAATCAGGTTGATAATGGATCGCAAGAGAAGGAGTTTGCTGAATACCTATGAAATGGTTTTTTAGAGCAGTTTGTCGTTCAGCCTTCTAGGGGATCAGCTATACCAGATCGGGTGTTATGTAATTAACCGGAGGCAATTAGGGAGCTTAAGGTAAAAGAACCCTTGGGAACAGTGATCACAATATGACTGAGTTCAACTTGAAATTTGATAGGGAGAAAGTAAAGTCTGACATGGTAGTATTTCAGTGGAGTAAGGGAAATTACAGTGGTATGAGAGAGGAGCTGGCCAAAATAGATTGGAAGGAACTGCTGGTAGGGATGACAGCAGAGCGGTAATGGCGTGAGTTTCTGGGGAAAATGAGGAAGGTGCAGGATAGATGTATTCCAAAAACAAAGAAATACTCAGATTGTAAAATAGTACAACCTTGGCTAACAAAGGAAGTCAAAGCTAACGTAAAAGCAAAAGAGAGGGCACACAACAAAGCAAAATTTAGCAGGAAGATAAAGGACTAGGCAGCTTTTACAAACCTACAGAGAGCAACTAAAAGAATCATTAGGAGGGAAATGAAATATGAAAGCAAGCTACCAAACAATATAAAAGTGGATAGTAAAAGCTCTTTGAAGTATGTTTTTTGAAAAAACAAACAAAAAAGAGAGATGAGAGTGGATACAGGATCACTAGAAAATGAGGCCAGAGAAATACTAACAGTGGACAAGGAGATGGCTGATGAACTAAATAAGTATTTTGTGTCAGTCTTCACTGTGGAAGACACTATCAGTTTGCTGGGTGTTGAAGGGTGTGAGGGAAGAGAAGTGAGTGCAGTTACTATTACAAGGGAGAAGGTGCTCAAAAAGCTGAAAGACCCAAGGGTACATAGGGCACCTGGATCAGATGAATTGCACCCTAGGGTTCTGAAAGGATTCTAGAGGCATTAGTAATGATCTTTCAAAAATCATTGGACTCTGGCATGGTGCCACAGAGGACTGGAAAATTGTAAAGAAAGGAGGAAGGCAGCAGAAAGGAAATTATAGACCAGTTAGCCAGACCTCAGTGGTTGGGAAGATGCTGGAATCAATTGTTAAGGATGAGGTTATGGAGTACTTGGTGACACAGGACAAGATAGGACAAAGTCAGTATGGTTTCCTTAAGGGAATATCTTGCCAGACAAATCCGTTGGAATTTTTTGAGGAGATTACGAGTAGGATGGATAAAGGGGATGCAGTGGATGTTCTATATTTGGACTTTCAGGAAGCATTTGACAAGGTGCCACACATGAGGTTGTTTACCAAGTTAAGAGCCCATGGTATTACAGGAAAGTTACTGGCATGGTTAGAGCATTGGCTGATTGGTAAGAGGCAGCACGTGGGAATTTCTTCAGCCAGAGGGTGATGAATTTGTGAAACTTGTTACCATAGGCAGTTGTGGAGGCCAGGTCATTGGTATATTTAAGGCAGAGGTTAATAGGTTCTTGATTAGAAATGGCACCAAAGGCTACAGGGAGAGACTAAGGAGGGGAAAAGGATCAGTCATGATTGAATGGTGGAGCAGACTTGGGCTGAATTGACTAATTCTGTTCCTATGTCTTATGGAATAAAAGGATTCTTTTCTGGTTGGCTGCCAGTGACTAGTGGTGTTCCTCAGGGGAAGGAGTTGGGATTGCTTCTTTATATGCTGTATATCAATGATTTAGAAGATGCAATAGATGGTTTTTTTGCCAAGTTTGCAGATGATATAGAAACATAGAAAACCTACAGCACAATATAGGCCTTTCGGCCCACAAAGCTGTGCCGAACATGTCCTTACCTCAGAAATTACCTCGGGTTACCCAAAGCTTTATATTTTTCTAAGCTCCATGTACCTATCCAGGAGTCTCTTAAAAGACCCCATCGTATCTGCCTCCACCACCGTCACCAGCAGCCCATTCCACACACTCACCACTCTCTGACTAAAAAACTTACCCCTGACATCTCCTCTGTACCTACTTCCAAGCACCTTAAAACTGTGCCCTCTCATGTAAAGCCATTTCAGCCCTGGGAAAAAGCCTCTGATGATCCACACGATCAATGCCTCTCATCATCTTATACACCTCTATCAGGTCACCTCTCATCCTCCGTCGCTCCAAGGAGAAAAGGCCAAGTTCACTCAACCTACTCTCATAAGGCATGCTCCCCAATTCAAGCAGCATCCTTGTAAATCTCCTCTGCACCCTTTCTATGTTTTCCACATCCTTCCTGTAGTGAGGCAACAACTGAGCACAGTACTCCAAGTGGGGTCTGACCAGGGTCCTGCAAAATTACCTCTCGGCTCCTAAACTCAATCCCACGATTGATGAAGGCCAATGCACCGTATGCCTTCTTAACCATAGAGTCAACCTGTGTAGCAGCTTTGAGTATCCTATGGACTCGGATCCCAAGGTCCCTCTGATCCTCCACACTGACAAGAGTCTTACCATTAATACTCATTCTGCCATCATATTTGACCTACCAAAATGAACCACCTCACACTTATCTGGGTTGAACTCCATCTGCCACTTCTCAGCCCAGTATTACATCTATTGATGTCCCACTGTAACCTCTGACAACCCTCCACACTATCCACAACACCCTCAACCTTTCTGTCATCAGCAAATTTACTAACCCACCCATCCACTTCCTCATCCAGATCACTTATAAAACTCAAAGATGACATGTAGATTGGTGGAGGGGCAGGTAGTTTTGAGGAAACAGGTAGGCTGCAGAAGGACTTAGACAGATTAGGAGAACGAGTGAGAGAGTGGCAAATGAAATACAATGTTGGAAAATGCATGGTCATGCACTTTGGTAGTAGAAATAAATGTGCAGACTATTTTCTAAATTGGGAGAAAATCCAAAAATCTGAGATGCACGACTCGTGTTCTCGGTATTATTTAGTTATTATATTGTCTTCTTTTGCATGTTGGACATTTGTCTATCTTTGTTTGTGTGCATCTTTTCATTGAATCTATTGTATTTCTTTATTTTACTGTGAATACCCGCAGGAAAATGAATCTCAGGTTGTATATGATGACAAACATGTACCTTGATAAGAGCAACACATGTAAAAGTAGCTGGTGAATGCAGCAGGCCAGGCAGCATCTCTAGGAAGAGGTACAGTCAATGTTTCGGGCCAAGACCCTTCGTCAGGACCTTGATAAGAGATTGACTTTAAACTTCTGACATTTTGAACTTTGAATGTTCCCTCTTCATTTATTTTAATCATTGTGCAGACACCCTAAAGGTTAACTTGCAGGTTGAGTTTGTGGTGAGGAAGGCAAATGCCATGTTAGCATCCATTTCAAGTCTAGAAGACAAGAGCAGGAACGTGATACTGAGGCTTTTTATGATGTATTGGAGAGGCCTCACCTTGAGTATTTTGAACAGTTTTGGGCTCATTATAGAAGAAAAGATGTGCTGGCATATGAGAGGGCTCAGAGGAGGTTCACAATGATGATTCCGGGTATGAAATGGTTATCGTATGAGGAACATTTGATAGCTCTGGGTCTGTACTTGCTGGAATTTAGGTGGTTAAGGGTGGATTTCATTGAAACCCTTCAAATATTGAAAGGCCTAGACAGGTGGTGTGGAAAGGATGTTTCCCATGGTGGGGGGGGTGGTCTTGGAGAAGGGGGCACAGCCTTGGGATAGAGGGGCGTCCATTTAAAACAGAGATCTGAAGAAATTTCATGAGCCAGAGGGTGGTGAATTTGTAGAATTTATTACCACATGCACCTGTGGAGGTCCCCACTGAGCGTACTTAAGGCAGAGATCGATAGGTTTCTGATTGGACGTGGCATCAAAGGTTACAGGGAGTGGGGTTGAGGAGGAGGAGAAAAGGATCAGCCATGATTGAATGGTGGAGCAGACCTGATGGGCCAAATGGCCTAATTCTGCCCCTATGTCTTCTGGTCTTATGGTCGCCCTCTCTAAAGCTTCCACATCTTTCTTATAAATTTCCTCTTTACTGTTTCAGTGTTATTTACAGCTTTCCTGCAGCCAGGTGATGAAAACTATATGCAATACTCCAAATTAGGCCTCACCAACATCTGTACAAATTCAACATAACATCCCATCTCCTGTACTCAATACATTGACTTGTGAGGGCCAATGTCCCAAAAGCATTTTTTCCGACCCTATCTACCTGTGACACCACTTTCAATGAATTATGGACCTGTATTCCCAGATCTCTTTGTTCGACCACACTCCTCAGTGTCCTACCATTCACTGTGTAAGACCTATCCTAGTTGGTCCTACCAAAGTGTAAGATCTCACACTTGTCTACTCTAAATTCCGTCTGCCTTTTTTTTTTTACTTTTAGGCCCTTTTTTTCCAGCTGGTCCATATCCTGCTGCAAGCTCTGATGGTCTTCCTCGCTATCTACTACAGCCCCGATCTTGGTGTCATCTGCACATTTCCTGATCCAGTTAATCACATTATCATTCAGATCATTGATATAGATGACAAACAAGAATGGACCCAGCACAGATCCCTGTGGCACTCCGCTAGTCACAGACCTCCAGTCAGCCAGGCAATTCTCTACTATCACTCTCTGACTTTTCCCACAATGTCAATATCAAATCCAATTTGGTACCTCATCTTGAATGCCAAGTAACTGAACCTTCTTGACCAACCTCCCTGACCAACTTCCCTGACCAACCTTCCTGACCTACCTGCCTAAACCTCCTCCCATGCTGGACGTTATCAAATGCCCTAGTAAACATCCGTTGCCTTGGTCTGTATTTGATGTTGATGAGATATGAAGTACTGCTTGGTGTGTATTACATGTTGAAGTGCCTGAATTCCCAGAGTGCTTTGATCATACTAGATAGAACTTTCTCTAATTTTTACAGACATCCAGAAGTTCATTTTGAGTTGAAAAATATTGTAAAAGTCTTTCTGCTTGGTAACTACCACAGTATTATAGCGAGTGACATCAGAAATGTGGAGAACTGAAATGAAACAAAAATTACTAGAAGTGGGAAGTGTGTCTGTACACTAATTCTGCTGTACAGAGGGATGAATGGATGTGCAGTCAGACTTCTAAATTTAATATTATGGGAGCTCATTGATAAATATGATGTATGCATACAGTATATCAGGCTTTTAGACGCAGGACAGCCTAGAACAGATTGATATAACTTGTAAACTTGCCAGCTTGTAAACTCATTATGAAGTTGGATAGCGATGCTGCATTATAAATTCTGATCACTGTGAAAATAATGCCCCTCAGAATATATGTAACATGAATTTCAATCAGACCAAATCCAAAAGAAACCAAACTCAAAATATAAATTTTCAGTCATCTCCCATTATCATCTTCAAACTGCAGCATCACTTTTCTCTTCTAATGAACATATGATCCTTTAATAAATAAATCTCATCCTTGCACACCTTCATTGACATCTGCATGATTTTTCAATATTCTTTAAATTCTGTTTAAAACCATTAATTCTCAGAAACTATGAAGGAGCAGAATTAATGAAAATAGTTAAACTAGAATGAATATATCAAGTTCAAGTTTAATTGTCATTCAACCAAAGACAAGGACTGGTGTGAGCTCCTTCGTCTCACCCTTCCTGAAGTCCACAATCAGCTCTTTCATCTTACTGACGTTGAGTTCCAGGTTGTTGCTGCGGCACCATTCCACTAGTTGGCATATCTCACTCCCGTACACCCTCTCGTCACCACCTGAGATTCTATCAACAATGGTTGCGTCGCCAGCAAATTTTTAGATGGTATTTGAGCTATTCCTAGCCACACAGTCATGTGCATATTGAGAGTAGAACAGGGGGCTAAGCATACAGCCCTGAGGTGTGTCAGTGAGGAGGATTATGTTATCATCAATCTGCACAGACTGTAGTTTATTGTCCGAGGTGTCTGTTGAGACAACACTGCACCCACTCCAACGTCTGAGGTGTCCACCTCCACGACGAATGGAAGGTCCAGGTTAGGTGAAACCAAAATGGGAGCTGTTGTGTACCCGTTTGAGTTCTGTGAAAGGAGCCTCCACTTTGGTCCTGCAAACAAAAAGGTCCATGGATCTCTTAGTTGGTGCTGTTAGCAGAGATGGAACTGAGCTGAAGTTTATGATGAACTTTCGGTAAAAGTTGGCAAATCCCAGGAGTCATTGGACTTGTTTCACACTGGATGGCTGTGGCCAACCTCTGACTGCCTGTCTCTTAGTAGGGTCCATCTTGAGATTACCATTAGAGATTATAACCCAAAATGAAACTGTGGCTACGTGAAATTCAGATTTCTCCAGCTTGACATAAAGTTCATGATCCAGAAGCATCTATAAGATATCTCTGACGCGAGTGACATGCTCCTCCATGGATTTTGAGAAAATTAGGATGTCACCCAAGTAGACGAAGGCGTGCTTATGAAGAGCATCTCGGAGACATCGTTTATAAAGGCCTGGAAAACTACTGGCGCATTTGTGAGGGCATGACCAGCTACTCGTAGTGCCCTGTGCTGTGTTGAATGCAGCCTTCCACTCATCACCTCCCTTTATGCGAGCCAGGTTGTATGCACTCCGCAAGCCTAGCTTCGAGAACACTCTTGCCCCTTGGAGGATCTCAAAGGCAGTGTTCATGACTGGAAAGGGGTGATGATTCTTGGCTGTTCTGTGATCTAGCCCTCTATAATCAACACACTGGGACAGCCGGTGTAGTGGTATCAGCACTGGACTTTGAGTCGAATGGTCCTGAGTTCAAATCTGGCCAGGCCCCAACCTGCCAGCAGCAGGATCTGTGCGGAAGAAAGGCCGGGCAATCTACTTCTGTATCTTGCCATGAAAACCCTATGGACAACTACACCATCCATGGGGTCACCATGACTCGGTGATGACTCAACAACAGTCAATGCATGGCCACAGGCTCCTGTCCTTTTTCTGAACAAAGGAGAAGCCTGCGCTGGCTGGTGAGGTGGAGGGTCAAATGAACCCCGGAGCAAGATCCTCCTTTAGTTACTCCTCCATTGCACTTTCCTTGGGCCTGAGAGTGCATATATTGTAATCCACCCCACGGAGGACAAGTACCAGGCAGTAGATCCATAGCACGGTTGTGTGATTGGTACAGTGGAAGAATCAAGGTCATTCCTTCTGAAGACCCCTTCCAAATCCTTGTAGATGGATGGGATTTTGACCAGCCTGGGTGTTGCAGTTACCCCTGAACGTCCCTCCAAGAATGACCGCTGAGGCTCCTTGGGTAGCGGGGGTAATTCAGCAGACCTCAGGTTCTCCCTCAGAGGTTTACTGGAGCCTTTTGTTGAAACTGAGACTACATCAGAGTCCATATCCGCAGACAACAGCAATGAGGCGCTAAGAACGGTCTTTGTGCTCCTAGGACTAGGTTCCAAGGGTCTTCATTTAAGAGCTTTCCCTTATGCGCAACCTGGAGGATCAATGATATGGAAACCAATGTCCTCCACGAGTTCCTCCATCCTCATTGACAAAGCCAACGTCTGCTGCAGGGTCTGCTCCAATACAAGACAATGACTGTCCAGGGCTATCGCAGGCAAGGGCTGGCTCAGCTCCTGCAACGGTATGTTGAGCTAGCGGGTTGTCCACAAGTCCAGCAAGTTACCAGTTGCAGTAGACTCCATAAAGGCATTCACCTCTCACCAGTTCTATCCCCGGAAGATCTCCGCCTTCAGCATAACACCAGAATCAGTAGTGTTGTGAGTAGTGGCTGCCACTGTTACAGTCCTCCCAACACTGGACAGCCTTCGCAGTCCTCCCGGCGACTGCAGCTGTGGACATTTAGCCCACAGGTGATCTGCTTTCCTGCAGTAGTAGCAGCAACCTCGACTCCAGTGCAGAGACTTGTCTTCGGTGGGAAGTCTTGTGCAGCTGATTTGCATGGGCTCATCAGGCTTTTGTGCAGGAGATGGGCAGGTCATTCTCAGGAAGTAGCACTCTGATGTGTTGAGGCCAAGCTCAGGCTAACTCTCTTCAACATCTTGAGGTAGTCCCTCTTTCACTTCCCCAGGCAATTATTGAGGTGGATGGACTGATAAATCAGAGCCCCTAAGTCCTCTACCAGCTCTCCTGTGGCCAGGACATCCTTTAGTTCACCTTGGAGTCTATGGTGGTACAGGGTGGTGAGGGCCTCCTCGTTCTAGCCACACTCCTCGCCCAAAGTCCGAAACCCGATAGTGTAGTCAGCTGTTGACCGATTACTCTGACACACCTTCATCAGATGGTCCAAGGCTCGGTTTGCTCCAGCAGGATGATGGAATATCCATAAGACTACAAGACATGGGAGCAGAATTAGGCCATTCAGCCCATCAAGTCCACTCTGCCATTTCACCATGGCTGATCCGAGATCCCATTCAACCCCATACACCAGGCCTCTCCCCATATCCCTTGATGCCCTGACCAAACGGGAATCTATCAACTTCTGCTTTGAATATACCCGCAGATTTGGCCTCCATCGCAGTCTGTGGCAGAGCATTCCACAGATTCACTACTCTTTGGCTAAAAAAATTCCTCCTTACTAAAAGGTTGTCCCTTAATTTTGAAGCTGTGCCCTCTAGTTCTGGATACCCCCATGATAGGAAACATCCTCTCCCCACCCACCTTATCTATTCCTTTCAGTATTCAATAGGTTTCAATCAGATCCCCCCTTTGCATTCTTCTAAATTCCAGTGAGTACAGGCCCAAAGCTACTAAATGCTCTTCCTATGTTAACCCCTTCATTCCTGGAATCATCCTCGTGAACCTCCTCTGGACTCTCTCCAATGACAACACATCTTTCTGAGATAAGGGGCCCAAAACTGTTGACAATATTCCAAGTGCAGCCTGACTAGTGTCTTACAAAGCCTCAGCATTATCTCCTTGCTTTTATATTCTATTCCCCTTGAAATAAATGCCAACATTGCATTTGCCTTCTCTACCACAGATTCATCTATGAATTAACCTTCTGGGAGTCTTGCGTAAGGACTCCTAATTCCCTCTGCACCTCTGATGTTTGAATTTTCTCCCCATTTAGATAATAGTCCGCACTATTGTCCTTTTATCAAAATACATTATCATACATTTTCCAACAGTGTATTCCATCTGCCGCTTTTTTGCCCATTCTTCCTCAGCACGACCTACCCCTCCACCTCTCTTCATGTCATCCACAAACTTTGCACAAAGCCATCAATTCCACTATCTAAATCATTGACAAACAATGTGAAAAGTAGCAGTCTCAATACTGACCCCTGAGGAACACCACTAGTCACGGGCAGCCAACCAGAAAAGGCCCCTTTTATTCCCACACACTGCCTCCTTTTAGCCCTGGTGAGATGATGGAACACCCTCTTCATGGCGTTCATGAAATCTTCTGGATCAGAGCAGATCTCCGACCTGTGCTCCCAATGCGTGGTGGTCCCGGTCAGGAGAGAGGTCATGCAGACCTCCTTTCCACACTCAGAGAACCAGGACAGCTGGAGTTCAGACACCAATGAAGACTGAGTGAACACGAGGCCACGTCACGGCATCTCTCTGGGTTTGGAAGCTGGACTGACTCCACAGAGAGACTGACAGCCTCACCCGAGCGACTCAGACTTCCTCCTTGCAACAGCTGGTGCAGGGCATCATGGGGGTCATATACCTCAAGGCTCTGTCGAGAAATTTTCTCACCCTGGCTGCCCACAGCTGACAAGAGGCTCTGACCCTGCTGGGTCCATGTTTGGCTTAGCCATACTGTGACAAGAGACCTAGACGAGGATAGCTGTGACCCGAGTGCTGGAGTATCCGAGACTCGAATCGAGACACGATACAAGACTGAGACGAGGACAGGGTTCTAAACTAGACGCTAGGTGAGAATCCAAGTAGAGGTGACAGCTGAGCACTGAACCTCAGCTCAGGTGCTCTTTAAGTATCAAAATCCTGCTGCCAAAACATGGCAGCCTATTAGCAGGGCAGGCCCGGATCTTTAAAGGGGCCATGTCAGCTAACCATATTCCAGGAAGTTAGAGCATCTAAACCTCAGATGCTGGAGCTATCGGGTGTATATTGTAATGTCTTCGGTGTGAAAGGGCCTCTTCTGCGCCTTATCGCTGAATAAACAGATAACAACGATGGAAAGGAAATACTTCTTGACCTTAATTTGGAAGTTGCTTCCCAGTGTCATTTTCCAAGAAGCTTTTACGTATTACCTGCTGTATTAGAAACCTATTGAATATTGAGAGCTCTAGAGAGTGGATGTGGCGAGAGTGGATCTGTGGAATTCGCTGCCACAGGCGACCATGAA
Source organism: Mobula birostris (assembly GCF_030028105.1). Taxonomy (NCBI): domain Eukaryota; kingdom Metazoa; phylum Chordata; class Chondrichthyes; order Myliobatiformes; family Myliobatidae; genus Mobula; species Mobula birostris. The sequence goes on along the minus strand of NC_092370.1, from coordinate 2,789,883 downwards.
GGTCCAGTCATTGGGTATATTTACTTTATTTCTTTAGAGATGCTAACCCTTCCAACCCTTGGAGCCCCACCAGCAACCGAACCTAATCACAGGACAATTTACAATGACCAATTAACCTACTAACTGCTACATTTTTGGACTGTGGGAAGAAACTGGAGCATCCGGAGAAAACACATGGATTCCATGGGGAGAACATACAAACTTCTTACAGATGATGTTGGAATTGAACTCTGAACTCTGATACCCTGAGCTGTAATAGTGTCACGCTAACTGCTTTGCTATCGTGCCGAGGTTGATGTGTTCCTGATTAGTAAGGACGTCAGACAGAAGGCAGGAGAATGAGATCGAGAAGGATAATTAATCTGCCACGATGAAATGATGGTGAAGATCCAATGGACCAATTGGTCCTAATTCTGCTCATAGGTTTTATGGGATTATGGTCTGAAGCTTTCTTATGATGCTTTCGCAAACTCACTGTGAAGAATCAAGGTGTGTCTGATGCAAGAATTGTTGCCTAATGCAATCACGACTTGAAATGAAGCTACATTTAGATTCATAATCTAATCTAATAAGGCCACCGCACCCCACCCCCCGCAGGTTCAGGAACAGTTATTACCCCTCAACCATCAGGCTCCTGAACCAATGTGAATAAAGCTTCACTCACCCCAACACTGAACTGATTTGACAACCTACAGACTCACTTTCAAGGACTCTACAACTCGTGTTCTGAAGATTATCTATCTCTTTAATTATTTATCTATCTGTTTAACCAGGTATCTACCTATCTATCTGTATATTTATTTTTGTATTCGTTCTGTTTGTCTTCTTCTGCACATTAGCTATCTCTGTGCGTCGTTTCCCCCTGATTCTGTTATAGTTGTTTCCCTGTGACACACACAAGAAAATGAATGACGGAGTTGTATATGGTGACATGTCCATACTTTGAAATAACTTTGAAATAGTCCAGGGGTGCTAATATACTGTATTGACATCATTAAACAGATCTCACCTCTTTTGGAAAGTGGCCGTCACTCATTTGGAAATCATGGATTATAGCACTGAAAAGATTTAAAATTGGTTATTGTAAAGGACTGCGAATTCAGTTGCCAAAACAAAATCACAAGTGTTCCATGTGCTTCAGGTCGGTAAGTAAAGCACATAGGTTACAGAAGGATGAAGTGTTGTCTACATTAACTCCAGGCTACTTGGAACCTGTGGTTTTCCTGTAATGGAACCTGGCTCCATTTCCCAATGCCACAACATCGTGTGAAATGTTTCGTGCCTTATGAAAACAGCTGCAAACTTGTTTCAGTTTTCTTCACTGCTCTCTGAATATATTTGTACTGTTTCAGGTTTTAAAGTTGGTTCATAAATTTGATGAGCTTAACACAATGTTGGATAGTGTTCCCCATCCCCCCAGCACTCCCAAACCAGGCAGGAGGCCGGCAGTGCACAGTTAATGTGCGTTCTTTGCCCGTGGTGTAGGTAGCTTTGTATTTGATATTAATTTACAGAATTACTGCATGCAGCTAGCTTTCCTTGAGTGCTTACATGCCTCAGAAAGGGACTAATATCATTAGAGACCAATTATTCATGTTTCTAGACAAGAAATACATTAAGATTGCTTGTATACAGTCATAGAGAAGTACAGCCGTAAAACAGGCCCTTCAGCCCATCTAGTCCATGCCAAAACCACTTAAACTGCCTCTTCCCATCAGCCTTCACTAGGATCATAGCCCACCATATCCCCACCATCCATGTACCTTGGTACCAAAGGAGGTTCACAAAATTGGTTCCAGGATTGAATGGATTGTCATATGAAAAGCATTTGATGGCTCTGGGCCTGTACTCACTAGAATTCAGAAGAATGAGGAGTGACCTTATTGAAACTATCGAATGGTGAAAAGCCTTGATAGAGTGGATGTGGGCAGGATGTGTCCTATGATGGGAGAGTCTAAGATCAGGGGACACAGCCTCAGAATAGAGGGGTGTCCTTTTAGAACAGAGATGAAGAGGAATTTTTTTTAGCCAGAGAGTGGTGAATCTGTGGAGTTCTTTGCCACAGGCAGCTGTGGAGGTTGTCTTTATGTGTATTTAAGGCAGATGTTGATAGATTCTTGATTGTCAGGGCTTGAAGGGGTACAGGGAGAAGGCAGAAGACTAGGCTGAGAGGAAAATGGATCAGCCATGATGAAATGGCCTAATTCTGCTCCTATATCTTATGGTCTCATAGTCATACCTATACAAACTCCTCTGAAATGTTGAAATCAAGCTCACATGGACCACTTACGCTAGCAGTTTGTTCCCCATTCCTGTGACACTAGCTCTGAAGAATTTTCCTCTTATGTTCCCCTTAAACTTCTCAGCTTTCACTCTTACGCCATGACCTATGGTCATAATCCCACCCAACTTTAGTGGAAAAAGCCTGCTTGCATTTACCCTACGATACCCCTCATAATTTTGCATATTTCTATCAAATATCCTCTGAATTTTCTACATTCTAGGGAATAAATCCTAACCTATAGACAGGCTAGCCCCCTATAGACATCAATGGATTTGGGGTCGAGGGGGTGAACAGCTTTAAATTCCTCGGCATAAACATCACCAAGGATCTCACGTGGTCCATCAACACCAGCTGTGTGGTGGAGAAAGCACAACAGCGCCTCTTTCACCTCAGACAGTTGAAGAAGTTTGGTATGGGCCCCCCAAATCCTTTCTACAGGGGCACAATTGAGAGCATCCTGACTGGCTGCATCACTGCCTGATATGGGAACTGTACTTCCCTCAATCGCAGGACTCTGCAGAGAGTGGTGTGGACAGCCCAGTGCATCTGTAGATGTGAACTTCCCATGATTCAGGACAAATACAAAGACAGGTGTGTAAAAAAGGCCCAAAGGATCATTTGGGGACCCGAGTCACCCCAACCACAAACTGTCCCACTTGCTACCATCTGGGAAACGGTATCACAGCATAAAAGCCAGGACCAACAGGCTCCGGGACAGCTTCTTCCACCAGGCCATCAGACTGATTAACTCACGCTGACACAACTGTATTTCTGTGTTATATTGACTATCCTGTTGTACATACTATTAAAAATTACCATAAATTGCACATTGTACATTTAGACGGAGACATAATATAAAGATTTTTACTCCTCATGTATATGAAGGATGTTCAATTCAATTCTATTCAATCGTTTCTTATAACTCAGGTCCTGTAGACCCAGCAACATCCTTGTAAATTTTCTCTGCACTTTTAACCTTATTTACATCTTTCCTGTAGGTAGGTGACCAAAACTGCATACAATACTCCAAATTAGCCCCCACCAATGTCTTGCACAACTTCAACACAGCATCCCATTTCCTCTACTTAATACATTGATTTATGAAGGCCAACGTTGCATGCCATCTTGGACAATGTCTCCCATCCACTACATAACATACTGGTTGGGCACAGGAGTACATTCAGCCAGAGACTCATTCCACCAAGATGCAACACAGAGCATCATAGGAAGTCATTCCTGCCTGTGGCCATCAAACTTTACAACTCCTCCCTTGGAGGGTCAGACACCCTGTGCCGATAGGCTGGTCCTGGACTTATTTCCATCTGGCATAATTTACATATCATTATTTAATTATTTATGGTTTTATATTGCTATATTTATACTCTATTCTTGGTTGGTGCAACTGTAATGAAACCCAATTTCCCTCAGGATCAATAAAGTTTGTCTGTCTATCTATCGATGTGCCAAAAGCTTTCTTTATGACCCTATCTACCTTTGACACCACTTTCAATGAATTACAGACCTACCTGTATTCCCAGATCCCTTTGATCTACTACACTCCCCAGTGCCCCTATCCTTCACTGTCACATCCAAGGATGCACCAGTTAGTAGGTAAATTGTTCTGTGGTTAAATCGCTGGGTTGCTGGGTGGAGTGGCTTCCATTGACCAGGAGGGCTTATTCTACGCCATATCTTGACATAAGTTAAAAAACTTATGTCAGTGAAAATAAACGTGATCATTGTTCTGAGTTCAGTGGCCTGTTGTTGTGTATTTCTGCTGGTTATTCAGTGACCATTTAAATTTCTCAGGTTGGAAATATTTTAAAAGAAATGGAATGATTATCCCTTCACCCAGCTTCAGGCCATTATCCAGCCCCTTTGTTTGTGATGATCAGACTCCAGCCTTCGAACAAAGTGTCCTTGACTGATGTGTGCTTGGCATACTGATCCATTCCAGTAAAACATTCAAACAATTTTTAAAATGTTAGAATCGTAGAGCCATTTCGATAAACAGTGACCTTTGACCACTTCAGACCTTTTGTTTTGTAACACTGGGAGCTTGCACAACTCTCGACTTCCTGCAGATAGCAACATACACAAAATGCTGGAGGAGCTCAGGACAGGCTACATCTATGGAAATGAATAACCCCCTCAATGTTTCTGCCCAGACCTTTCAGCAGGACTGAATACGAAGGGGGAAGAAGCCAGAATAAGAAGGTGGGGGTGGGGGGAGGAGGAAAAGCTGCAGGTGGGTGGGGAGGAGGGGGTGAAGTCAGTAGCAAGGAGGTGAGAGGTGAGAGGTGGGAAAGGTCAAGGACTGAGGAAGGAATCTGAGAGGAGACGAGAGTGAACCGCAGGAGAAAGGGAAGGAAGAGGGATAACAGGCAGGTGAGGAGAAGAGGTAAGAGGCCAGAGTGGGGAATTGAAGAAAAGGGAAACAAAATTACCAGCGATTGGAGAAATCGATTTTCATGCCATCAGGTTAGAGGCTAACCAGATGAAATATGAGGTGCTGCTCCTCCATCCTGAGAGCGGCCTCTTCGTGGCACCAGAGAAGACCATGCAAAGACAGATTACTGCAGATATTTGGATTTAAAATGGAGAGTGTTGTGAGCATGGAGATAGAGGATATGGTGGCATTTCGTTTCTTGGGTCAGGCAGATTGATTCATGAGATCCAAGTTTTCAAGCCATAAGACCAGGAAATTCAAGAATAGAGTTAGGCCGTTTGGCCCATTGAAACTACTCCATCATTTTGTCATGGCTGCTCCATTTCCCTCTCAGCCCCAGTCTCCGGCCTTCTTCCCGTATCCCTTCATGACCTGAATAATCAAGGATCTTTCAACCTCTGCCTTAAGTAGACCCAATGACCTGGTGTCCACAGTCACCTGCGGCAACAAATTCTGCAGATTCACCCACTCTCTGGCTCAGGAAATTCCTCATCATCTCTGTTCTAAAAGGATGTCCCTCTATTCTGTGGCTATGTCCTCTGGTCTTAGACTCTCCCATCATGGGAAACATCAAGGCCTTTCAACGTTTGTTAGGTTTCAATAAAGCTGCCCCTCATTGTTCCGAATACCAGCGGGCATAGACCCAGAGCGATCAAATGCTCTTCGTATGACAATCCTTTCAATCCCAGAATCATTTTTATGCACCTCCTTTGAACCATCTCCAATGTCAGCACATCGTTTCTTAGGTGAAAGGCCCAAAACTGCTCAGTAATTCTCTAAGTGAGGCTTCACCGGTGCTTAATAAAGTCTCAACATCACATCCTTGCTTTTATATTCTAGTCCTCTTTAAATGAATGCTAACATCGCATTTGTCTTCCTCACCACCAACCTGTAAATTAACCTTTAGGGAATCCTGCACAAGGACTCCCAAGTCCCTAAGCACCTCAGATTTTTGAATTTTCTCTCCATTTATAAATCAGTCTACCTTTTATTTCTTCTACCAAAGTGCATGACCATACACTTCCTGACACTGAATGCCATCTGCCATTTCTTTGTCCATTCTCCTAGTCTAAGTCCTGCTGTAGCATCTCTACTTCCTCAAAATTACCTGCCCCTCAACCTATCTTTTTATCATCTAAAAACTTCGCAAAAAAAGCCATCAATTCCAGCATCCAGTCATTTACATATATTGTAAAAAGAAGTGGTTCCAACACAGACCCCTGTCACCGGCAGCCAGACAGAAAAGTTTCCCTTTATTCCCACTTGTTCCCTCCTGCCAATCAGCCACTGCTTTATCCATGCAAGAATCTCCTGTAATACCATGGGCTGGTAGCTTGCAAAGCAGTCTCATGTCTGGCACCTTGTCAAAGAATCCAAGTACATAATATCAGTTGAATCTCCTTTGTCTGTCCTACTTGTTGTTTCTTCAAAGAATTCCAACAGATTTGTCAGGCAAGATTTTCGTTTGAGGAAATTATGCTGATTTTATCATCTGCCTCCAAGTATCTTGAGACCTCATCCTTAATAAGTGACTCCAACAGCTTCCCAACCGCTGAGGTCAGACTAACTGGCCTTTAATTCCCTTTCTTCTGCCTCTCTCCCTTCTTTAAGTGTACAGTGACATTTGCAATTTTCCAGTCATCCAGAACCACTCTTTAAGAAGGGAGGAAGGAAAGATTATAGGCCAGTTAGCCTGACCTCGGTGGTTGGGAAGGTGTTGGACTCTATTATTAAAGATGAGGTTTTGAGGTACTTGGAGACTAATGATAAAATAAATCCAAGTCGGCATGCTTTCTGTAAAGGGAAATCTCGTCTGACAAATCTGTTAGAGCTCTTCGAGGAAGCAACACGCAGAGTGGACAAATGAGAGGCAGTGGATGTCATTTACTTGAATTTTCTGAAGGCATTTGATAAGGTGGCACACATGAAGCTGCTTAACAAGATAAAATCCTGTGGTGTTACAGGAAAGATACTGGTGTGGATAGAGGAATGGGTGACAGGCAGGAGGCAGTGAGGGGGGATAAAGGGGCCTTTACTGGTTGGCTGCCAGTGAGAAGTGGTGTTCCTTAGGGGGTCAGTATTGGGACAGCTACTTTTCACATTGTTTGTCAATGATTGGATAATGGAATTGTTGGCTTTGTGGCAAAGTTTGCAGATGATACGAAGATAGGTGAACAGGTGGGTAGTGCTGAGGAAGCAATGCGATTGCAGCAGGACTTAGACAAGTTGGAAGAATGGCAAAAAAAGTGGCAGATGGAATGCAGTGCTGGGAAATATATGATAATGCATTTTGGTATAAGGAACAATAGTGCGGACTATTATCTAAATGGGGAGAAGCTTTAAACATCACAGGTGCAGAGGGACTTAGGAGTCCTCACGCAAGACTCCCAGAAGGTTAATTTACAGGTTGAGTCTGTGGTAAAGAAGGCAAATGCAATATTGACATTTATTTGAGAGGAATAGAATATAAAAGCAAGGAGATAATGCTGAGCCCTTATAAGACACTAATTAGACCGCACTTGTAGTATTGCTAACAGTTTTGGGCCCCCTAATCGGAAAGGACGTGTTGTCATTGTAGAGAGTTCAGAGGAGGTTCATGAGGATGATTCTGGGAATGAAGGGGTTAACATATGAGACGTGTTTAACAGCTTTAGGCCATAACTCACTGGAATTTAGAATAATGCATGGATATGTCATTAAAACCTACTGAATGTTGAAAGGACTAAATAGGGTGCATGTGGAGAGGATGTTTCCTGTGGTGGGGGTATTCACAACTAGAGTGTACAGCCTCAAAATTGAGGGGTGACCCTTTAGAACGGAGGTAAGGAGGAAATTTTTTAACCACAGAGTAGTGTATCTGTGGAATGCTCTGCCACAGACTGCAGTGAAGGCAAGTCCATGAGTATATTTAAGGAGGAAGTTAATCCTTTCTTGATCTGTCAGGGCATCAAAGAATATGGTGAGAAGGCAGGTGTATGCGGTTGAATGGGATCCATGAGCATCCATGATGGAATGGTGGAGCAGATTCGATAGGCTGAATGGCCTAATTCTGCTCCTATGTCTTATGGTCTAACCATTCCAGGATCTAATAATTCTTGAAAGATCATTATTAATGCCTGCACAATCTCCTCAGCCACCTCTTTCAGAACTCTGGGGTTTATATCATCTGGTCCACTTCCTTGATCTCCATTGCTGCCTCCCTAGCGTCACTCTGCAGTGGTTTGAAATCCACTCTCACATCTCTTTTACGTGTTCTGTATCTGAAGAAAATTGTGGTATCTTCTTTAATATTATTGGCTAGCTTACATTCCATATTTACCTTCTTAATTACTTTTTTAGATGCCTCCTGTTGGTTTTCAAAAGTTTCCCAATCCTCCAACTTCCCACTAATTTTTGCTCTATTATATGCCCTCTCGTTGGCTTTTGGTTCCAAGGTTGTCAAGCCAAGGAGAGGTAGTGGGGACAAACTCCCACTACCTAAAAGTGCTCCTCACGGCATGTGCCTCAAACAGCCTCTGACAACTAAGCCTAACTCCTGGCCTTCTCGTGTGGCTTAGCCTCTAAGCCCGGCAGAACTGTTTCTACTGACAGGAGAAGGGGCGAAGGTGGGTCCTGGTGCCTTAAAACCAGTGCTTCAAGTAGATGGAGCTTGTCAGCCTGGGAAGGCAGTCCATCTAAGAGAGGGAAAACTCTGATTTCAAACCTCCACTGCCTTGCGGCCATACCCACTCATGGGAAAGGCTTCGGGAGTAAACCCTGAGGACAAATCCGGAGCTGGAGTCCCTAAGGCAGTCCGACGTTGCCTTCAATCTCGTTCTGGCAACTCCTGCGATGACACTGGTGCCAAGCTGTATCGGCCCTTGCCCTTCCCTTGGACAACATCGGTGTCGTGGAGAGGGGAGACTTGCTGCATGGGCAGCTGCCAGTCTTCCATACAACCTTGCCCAGGCCTGCACCCTGGAGAGGACACAGAGACTTTCCAGGTGCAGATCCATGGTCTCGCAAGACTAACGGATGCCACCACCATGGCTTTTATGTTGGCTTTGACTTCTCTTGTTAGCCATGGTTATGTCATCGTTCCTTTAGAACACTTTTTTCTCTTTGAGATATATGTATATATCCTGTGCCCTCTGAAATGCATACAGAATTCCAGCCATTGCCGTTTTGCCGTCATCTCTGCTAGTGTTCCTTTCCAATCAATTCTGACCAACTCCTCTCTAATGGCTCTGTAATTCCCTTTACACCACTGTAATACTGATACATCTGACTTTTTCTTCTCCTTCTCAAACTTCAGGGTAATTTTGATCATATTATGATCATTTACCCCAAGCGTTCTTTTACGTAAGCTCTCTCATCAATTCTGGTCCATTGCACAACACCCAATCCAGAATATCTGATACTCTAGTGGACTCCACATCAATTTATTCTAAAAATCCATCTCGTAGGCATTCTAGAAGTTCCCACTCTTAGACTCCAGCAGTCTACCTGCATATTGAAATCCTCCATGACCATTGTAACATTGCCCTTTTGGCATGCTTCTTCTATCTCCCATTGTAGACACATCTTTACTACTTTCTGGGGTTCTGTATACAATTCCTATCAGGGTCTTTTTACCCTTGCAGTTCCTTAGCTCTACTCACAAATGATTCGATACCTTCTGACCCTATGTCACCTCTTTCTAATGATTTGATTTCTTTTTTTTTTTAAACCAACAGATCCATTCCCTCTGCCTTCCTGCCTGTCCTTTCAAAACAGTGTGTATCCCTGGCCTGTAAGCTCCCAGCTCTAATCTTCTTTCAGCCATGATTCAGTGATACCCACAACATTGAACATGCCAGATCTTATTCCGTATATTGTGCACATTCAAATATAACCACCTTCTGTCCAGTATCCGCCCTTTTCGATTTTGTCGGCCTTTCACATCGCAACTCATCCTGTTGACTGCCATTTCTCCCCACCATCAGCGTCTCCTTGCTAGGAGTCTCACTGCACTTTGTCTTTGTTTGTCATCCAAACACCTCATCCTCATCACTATCACGCCATTTCCTGCCCCTCTCCCCGCCAAATTAGTTTATACCCTCCTAAACAGCTCTATTAAACCTACCTGCAAGGATATTGGTCCCCCTGGGGTTCAGGTGTAACCCAGAAGTGATATCAATGATCCATAAATGTGAACCTCTACCCCCTGCACCAGTTCCTCAGGCATGTTTTCATCTGCCAAATCATTCTACTCCTACCCTCACTGGCACATGGCACAAGCAACACTCCAGAGATGACCATCCTGGAGGTCCTGTTTCTCAGCTTTCCACCTGGCCTCAGAAGCTCCTCACCTTGTCTACCTATGCCATTGGTGCCAGTCAGCACCCAGACGTCTGGCTGCTCTCCCTTGCCTTTGAGAATGGCATGAACATGGTCCGAGACATCCCTGATCCTGGCACCAAGGAGGCAACATAGCATCCGAGTGCCTCTATCGCACCCACAGACGTCATTGCTGTTCCTCTGACTGAGGAGTCGCCGATCAAGACTGCAATCCTCTTCACTGCTCTGTTCTTCTGAGCCACAGCCACTCAGTGCCAGAGACCCGGTCACTGTGGCTTCTCCCTGATAATTCGTATCTAAAGTTGTATAATTATTATCAAGGGGAAGGGCCAGAGGTGTACTCTACACTGGCTGTGCATTTACCCTCCTCCAGACAGTCACCCAGTTACCTGTCTCCTGCAGTCTAGGGGTGACTATTTCCCTGTAGCTTCTGTCTGTAACCTCCTAGGATCAATCTAACCCTTCTCTCCACTAACACTCCATTTTTCCATCATCTATGTGTCTATCTATGAAGTTCTTAACCCAGATGTATCTGCCCCTACCACCACCCCTGGCAGGGTGTTAAATACCCAGATGTATCTGCCCTACCACCACCCCTGACAGGGTATTTCTAGCATCCACCACTGTGTTTGAAAAAACAACCTCTGACATCCGTACCATACTTTCCTCCAATCTCCTTAAAATTTGATCCTTCCTATTAGCCATTACCATCCTGGGAAATAAGTCTCTAGCTGTCCACTCGATACCTCTTATCATCTTGTACACATCTATCAAGTCACTTGTCATCCTCCTTCACTCCAAAGAGCGAAGCCCTAGCTCACTCATCCAATCCCTGTAAGATGTGCTCTCTAATCCAGGCAGCATCCTGGTAAATCTCCTCTGCATCCTCCCTAAAGCTTTCGCATCCTTCCTATTACAAGCCGATTATGCACCTCTATCTCATCCTCCTTGGCTCCAAAGAGATTCTTGGAAGAAGTCATAAGAGGTGAATCTGTAGGAAGTTACAACTGCGGCTGATGACCCAGGGGTTGCTGTGGACCACATCAATTCCATTGACCACCATGGAGTGACTGCTATGCCTACCGACTGCAAGACCATCACAGGCACACTTCCATTCTAACGATAACAAGCAGCTCAGTCAACTGCCCTTACCGTCTCCTGAAGTCCCTGTGATCTCCGTCTCTGAGTCCAATGTGAGAGCAAACCCACGGAAGGCATCCGGCCCAGACAGGGCACCAGGCTGAGTCCTAACGACGTCTGCTGATCATCTGGCTGGACTATTCAATGAGATCTTTAACCTCTTGCTTCGCAAATCTGATCAGTTTGCTCTCACGTTGTGCTCAGAGATGGAAATCACGGGGATTTCAGCAGACAGTAAGGGCAGTTTACTGAAAGACTATAAGACCATAAGATATAGGAGCAGAATTAGGCCATTTGGCCCATTGAGTCTGTTCCACCATTCAATCATGGCTGATCCTTTTTTTTCCCTCCTTCTCAACCCCATTTCCCGGCCTTCTCCCGATAACCTTTGGTGTCATGTCCAATAAGGTGCCATGTCCATTAGAAAGGGCAAACAAAAATAATGCCAGTGCAAGCAGAGTGGTGACTCTTTTGAGTGAGCCAGTGTGCAGAATGGCTTCGGCTCACCAGGCTTTGGTGAGCTGAAGGATCTGGCAAGTTCTCCTTTTATCATTTCTTCATTCCTCACCTGTTAGGGCATAATAGTGAGATGAGAGTGGCCCAGGGCACTGGTTTATACTCTGTGGAAAGTCTGGGAGACCTCCAGTCTCCTGGATAAACACGTCTGAACTAAGTGCACTGAGCTGCAGCCCCTGAGGGACGTATTAAAGAACCCGAGCTGCAACTCACCGACTTTCAACATAGGTCAAAAGGTTGGGCCGAATGGCCTGTACTCTGTATTGTTCCGTGTTTGTCTCTGCAGTGTACTTAGACCATAAAATCACAAGGTATAAGTGCAGAATTAGGCCATTCAGCCCATCGAGACTGCATGCCATTCCATGATGGCCGATTTATTTTCCCTCTCAACCCTATTCTCCAGCCCCTGCTCTGACTAACCAGAATCTAATCACGTTTAACCTAACTAATCAAGCTCAGCGTGAGGATATTTTTAATTTCCAGCTGGCATTTGTTGATTTTAAATGACAGCAACAAATGATGTAATGTATACTAACGTTTGTTCGAGTAATGAAGCAGAATATTTCACTGTCAGAATCTTCCTGTGTGCCTTGCTATGGATCTATAACAAACTGGCAGTGAGCAGCCGGGCATGCTTCTGAGGAGACTGACAAACAGGCTACGCATGGCAGGGCAGTCAGCATCTGCGGCTGGAGGCCTTTCCTCACTCGAGCCGCAGCACATAAGACCATAAGGCATAGGAGCATTACAAGGCCATTTGACCCAAGTCTGCTCCACCATTCAATCATGACTGATCCTTTTTATACCTCTTCAATCCCACTCCCTGGCCTACACTCTGTAACCTATGATGCCATGTCCAATTAAGAACCTGTCAAACTCTGCCTTAAATATACCCAACAACCTGGCCTCCACAGCTGCCTGTGGCAACAAATTCCACAAATTTACCACCCACTGGTCAAAGAAATTTCTCCACATCTCTATTTTAATTCCTGAGGCTGTGCCCTCTTGTCCTAGACTCTCTCCCCATGGGAAACACCCTTTCTACATCTACTCTGTCTAGGCCTTTCAACATTCGAAAGGGTTCAAAGAGATTCCCCCCCCCCACCATCCTTCTAAGTTCCAGCGAGTACAAAAATCCCTTTGCATCTCAGATTTTTGGATTTTCTCCCCATTTAGAAAATAGTCTGCACATTTATTTCTGCTACCAAAGTGCATGACCATACATTTTCCAACATTGTATTTCACTTACCACTTTCTTGCCCATTCTCGTAGTCTGTCTAAGTCCATCTGCAGCCTGCCCATTTCTTCAGTACAACCTGCCTCTCCACCAATCTTTGTATCATCTGCAAACTTGGCAACAAATCCATTTATTCCATCATCTAAATCATTTATATACAACATAAAAAGAAGTGGTCCCAACACTGACCCCTGCAGAACAGCACTAGTCACTGTAGCCAACCAGAAAACAATCCTTTTATTCCCACTTGCTTCAAACTACCAATGCTCTAACCATGCCAGTAACTTTGCTGTAATAAACAATAGACAATAGGTGCAGGAGTAGGCCATTCGGCCCTTTGAGCCAGCACCGCCATTCACTGTGATCATGGCTGATCATCCACAATCAGTATCCACTTCCTGCCTTCTCCCCATATCCCTTGACTCCACTATCTTTAAGAGCTCTATCTAACTCTTTCTTGAAAGAATCCAGAGAATTGGCCTCCACTGCCTTCTGAGGAAAAGCATTCCACAGATCCACAACCTTCTGTGTGAAAAAGTTTTTCTTCAACTCCGTTCTAAATGGTCTACCCCTTATTCTTAAACTGTGGCCTCTGGTTCTGGACTCCCCCAACATCAGGAACATGTTTTCTGCCTCTAGCATGTCCAATCCCTTAATAATCTTAGATGTTTCAATCAGATCCCCTCTCATCCTTCTAAATTCCAGTGTATACAAGCCCAGTCGCTCCAATCTTTCAACATATGACATTCCCGCCATCCCTGGAATTAACCCAGTGAACCTACGCTGCACTCCCTCCAGACAGTGATGCAGCCTGTCAGAATGCTCTGCACGGTACAACTATAGAAGTTTTTGAGTATATTTGTTGACATGCCAAATCTCTTCAAACCCCTAATACAGTATAGCTGCTGGATTTCCTTCTTTATAACTACATTGACATGTTGGGACCAGATTAGATCCTATGAACTTCCTATACTATGAACTTCAGGAAGGGTAAGATGAAGGAACACATACCAATCCTCATAGAGGGATCAGAAGTGGAGAGAGTGAGCAGTTTCAAGTTCCTGGGTGTCAAGATCTCTGAGGATCTAACCTGGCCCCAACATGTCAATGTAGTTATAAAGGAGGCAAGACAGCGGCTATACTGTATTAGGAGTTTGAAGAGATTTGGCATGTCAACAAATACACTCAAAAACTTCTATAGTTGTACCGTGCAGAGCATTCTGACAGGCTGCATCACTGTCTGGTATGGAGGGGCTACTGCACAGGACCGAAAGCAGCTGCAGAAGGTTGTAAATCTAGTCAGCTCCATCTTGGGCACTAGCCTACTAAGTACCCAGGACATCTTCATGGAGTGGTGTCTCAGAGAGACAGCATCCATTATTAAGGACCTCCAGCACCCAGGACATGGCCTTTTCTCACTGTTACCATCAGGTAGGAGATACAGAAGCCTGAAGGCACACACTCAGCGATTCAGGAACAGCTTCTTCCCCTCTGCCATCCGATTCCTAAATGGACATTGAGCCCTTGGACACTCCTCACTTTTTTTTTTAATATACAGTATTTCTGTTTTTGCACTTTTTAAAAAATCTATTCAATATGCGTAATTGATTTACTTATTTATTATGTTTTATTTTATTTATTATTTTTTTTTCTGTCTCTCTGCTAGATTATGTATTGCATTGAACTGCTGCTGCTAAGTTAACAAATTTCACGTCTCATGCCAGTGATAATAAAGCTGATTCTGATTTTAATTGAGCTCTTAACTTGGTAAGCAGCCTCATGTGCGGCACCTCGTCAAAGACCTTCTGGAAGTCCAAATATACAACATCCACTGCATTGCCTTTATCAGTCCTACTTGTAATCTCCTCGAAGAATTCCAACAGGCTCATCAGGTAAGATTTTCCCTTAAGGAAACCATACTGATGTTGTCCTGTCTTGTCCTGTGTCACCAAGTACTCCATAACTTCATCCTTAACAGTTGACTCCAACATCTTCCCAACCACGGTGGTCAGGCAATTGGTCTATAATTTCCTTTCTGCTTCCTTAATCCTTTCTTAGAGAGTGGAGTGACATTTGCAATTTTCCTGTCCTCAGGCACCATGCCAGAGTCCAATGATTTTTGAAAGATTATTACTGATTCCTCCACAATCTCTACTGCTACCTCACTCAGAACCCAAGGGTGCAGTTCATCTGGTCCGGCTGCCTGATGTACCCTTGGGCCTTTCAGCTTTTTGAGCACCTTCTCCCTTGTAATAGTAACTGCACCCACTTCTCTTCCCTCTCACTCTTCAACATCAGGCACACTGCTAGTGTCTTCCACAGTGAAGACTGATGTTAAGTACTCATTTAGTTCATCTGCCATCTGATATCTGCTATACTCACTCATCTCTTATGTTATACATGCTTGAAAAAGCATTAACTATCTACTTTGATATTGTTTGCTAGCTTGCTTTCATATTTCATCTTTTCCCTCCTAATGATTATTTTAGTTACTCACTGTAGGTTATTAAAAGCTTCCAAATCCTCTGTCTTCCCACTAATTTTCCTTTGTAGTATGCCTTCTCTTTTGTTTTTACATTAGCTTTGACTTCCCTTGTCAGCCACTGTTGTACATTTTGCCATTTGAATATTTCTTCATTTCTGGAATACATCTATCCTGCAGCTTCCTCATTTTCCCCAGAAGCTCATGCCATTACTGCTCTGCTGTCATCGCTGCCGGCATCTCCTTCCAATTTACTTTGGCCAGCTCCTCTCTCTTACCACTGTAATCTCCTTTACTCCACTGAAATACTGCTATGTCAGACTTTTCTTTCTCCCTATCAATTTTCACATTGAACTCAGTCATATTTTGATCACAACCTCCTAAGGGTTCTTTTACCTTAAGCTCCCTAACGACTCTGGTTCATTACATAACACCCATATCCAGTAAAGCTGATCCCCCAGAAGGCTCAACGACAAACTGCTCTACAAAATCCATCTTGTAAGTATTCAATAAACTCACCCTCTTGAGATCCTGATTTTTCTCAATCGACCTGCATTTTGAAATCTCCCATGACTCGACCATAAGACATAGGAGCAGAGAGGCCATTCAGCCCATCTAGTCTACTCCACCATTTCATGAAGGCTGATCCCGGATCCCACTCAACCCCATACACCTTCCTTCTCACCATATCCTTTGATGCCCTGACCGATCAAGAAACTAGTGTTTTTTTTATAAGACTAGTGTCTTATAAAGCCTCAGCATTATCTCCTTGCTTTTATATTCTATTCCCCTTGAAATAAATGTCAACATTGCATTTGCCTTCTTTACCACAGACTCAATCTGTAAATTAACCTTCTGGGAGTCTTGCACAAGAACTCTTAATTCCCTCTGCACCTCTGATGTTTGAACCTTCTCCCCATTTAGATAATAATTGGCACAATTGTTCCTTTTGCCAAAATGTGTTATGCATTTCCCAACGCTGTATTCCATCTGTCACTTTTTTGCCCATTTTCCCAAATTGTCTACATCCTGCTATAATCGCATTGCTTCCTCAGCACTACCTACCCCTCCACCTGTCTTCATAACATCCGCTAACTTTGCCACAAAGCCATTAATTCTATTATCCTAATCAATGACAAACAATGTGACAAGTAGCGGTCCCAATACTGAGGAACACTGCTAGTCACTGGCAGCCAACTAGAGAAGACCCCCTTTATTCCCATTCACTGCCTCCTACTTGTCAGCCATTCCTCTATCCATGCGAGTATCTTTCTTGTAAAACCATAGGGTTTTATCTTATTAAGCAGCCTCCTGTGGCACCTTATCAAATGCCTTCTGAAAATCCAGGTAAATGACATCCACTGCCTCTCTTTGTCCAACCTGCTTGTTACTTCCTCAAAGGACACTAACAGATTTATCAGGGGAGATTTCCATTTACAGAAACCATGCTGACTTTGACATATTTTATCATTAGTCTCCAAGTACCCTGAAACCTCATCCTTAATAATAGACTCCAACACTTTCCCAACCACTGAGGTTAGGCTAACTAGCCTATAATTTCCTTTCTTTTGCCTTCCACTATTCTTAAAGAGTGGAGTGACATTTGCGATTTCCCAGCCCTCCAGGACCATGCCAGAATGAAGTGATTCTTGAAAGATCACGGCCAATGCATCCGCTATCTCTTCAGTAACCTCTCTCAGGACTCTGGGATGTAGTCCATCTGGTCCAGGTGATTTATCCACCTTAAGACCTTTCAGTTTGTCAAGCATTTTTTCCCAATGTAGACGGGTCCACACAGGGACCAGAAGATTACTTGAACAGATGTTTTTTTCCTTGTGAGTGCTGTTTATCTGATGCTGTGTACCTGTGGCGCTGCTCAGGTTTTCACTCTACCTGGGCACACATGGACTTGAGCAGGTGACTTTGACCTTGACTTTGTTACTTCACCAGACAGGTATGACTTGATATGGAATAGAAATCAGGTTTATTGTTACTGACAGATGCTGAGAGATTTCTGGCAGTACATACCATAATAGGTTCAGGTACCTTGGTACAGAGCAATGCATTAAAAAATTACTGCAAATAACCATAACCAATACATACATTTATTTTAATAAAATTTATGCATTTGTTATGGCTACTAACTGGATTTTTTTGATGTTTTGCACTCTACCATCATGCATATCACGTCCTGGTTATGCGACCACTGACATCAGGCAGACAATCTCTGAAGACACTTGATGTTAATTGGATATGTCATCACGTTACCATGTCATTACGTGCACACCTTGCTTAAGATAAACACGAAGTTACGGCTGCATTCCCGGACTCCTGCATTTTCCTTTGAATTATTTTAATGTTTTGAAGTTGCGTAACAGCTGGAATTATCCACCTTGTAAAGACACTGCCCAGAAGAAGGCAATGGTAAACCACTTATATAGAAAAATTTGCCATGAATAATCATGCTCATGAGAGTATGATTGCCTCTGTCATACAATGTGGCACATAATGATGACTATACCACCATACCATAACCACTACTGTATAAAGATGTAGTCTGATGTTAGAATTGGTTAAAAGGTTGCCACCCCACTGTGGTCTGAAGGGTCGGTATTGTGCTGTAATATTCTATGTTCTATGTTCTGAAAAGATAAATAAGTGGTGCTAAAAGGGCGTATTTTGTTCCATGAAACCACTGCGAAACAAAGAAAGGCCATTTGCTTCCATTACTTTGGTTTGATGTGGAATTCGGAGTTGAAGATAGACCATTACAGCACGGGAGAGACTCATTTGCTTCCAGTGCTGTCCTCATAAAGTCATGATCAGACTTCACTATGATGTGAGATGGCCTGGAAAAGAATATACTTAAAATTTTGTTATTTTGTTTGAATGTGGTGCCTCAGGCCTCCTTTCACAATGACAATAAGTGCTACTGTGTCGGAACGGAACTCCCATTCTATGGGCAGTTCATGTGACTTGCCCGTGCTGAGTGGAAAATGCTCAGATATCACCCTGTCAGCAGAGAGAAGAAAATTTCATCATTTTCATTTGGATCTTATTTCAGATCCCCAAGTAGCAGGAAACATTCCAATTCACTAATGAAATTTCACTCCAATCTCAGTTCTGACCAACTCATTAAGTACAACAAAACATAAACACATGTCACGCTGGAAATCCAGAGCAAAACACACACAAAATTCTGGAAATCCAGAGCAACACATGCAAAATGCTGGAAATCAAAGAAACACACAAATTTCTGGAAATCAGAGAAACACACAAAATTCTGGAGGAACTCAGCAGGTCAGGAAGCATCTGTGGAAATGATGTTTCAGGCTGTGACACCGGAGAGGAAGAAGCAAGAATTACAAACACGAAAGATTCTACAGATGTTAGAAATCCGCAGTAACACACACACAGAACGCTGGAAATCCGCAGTAACACACACACAGAACGCTGGAAATCCGCAGTAACACACACACAGAACGCTGGAAATCCGCAGTAACACACACACACAGAATGCTGGAAATCCGCAGTAACACACACACAGAACGCTGGAAATCCGCAGTAACACACACACAGAACGCTGGAAATCCGCAGTAACACACACACAGAACGCTGGAAATCCGCAGTAACACACACACACAGAACGCTGGAAATCCGCAGTAACACACACACAGAACGCTGGAAATCCGCAGTAACACACACACAGAACGCTGGAAATCCGCAGTAACACACACACAGAACGCTGGAAATCCGCAGTAACACACACACAGAACGCTGGAGGAACTCAGCAGGTCAGGCAGAATCAATGAAGGGGAATAAACAGTCGATTTTTTGACTGAGACCCTTCATCCGGACAGGAAAGGAAGGTGGAAGAAGCCAGAATAGGAAGGTAGGAGAGTGGAAGGACAGGCTGGCATGTGATAGGTGAGGGGGAAGATGGGTGGGGAGGGGACGATGAAATAAGAAGCTGGAAGGTGATAGGTGAAAGAGGTAAAGGGTTGAAGAAGGAATCCGATAGAAGAGGAGAGTGGACCATGGGAGAAAGAGGTGGAGGAGGAGAACCAGAGGGAGGTGATGGGCAGGTGAGGAGAAGGGAATAGAGGAGAGGGGAACCAGAATGGGGAATGGAAAACGCAAGAAGAGGCCAAGGGAGAAATTACTGAAAGTTTGAGAAATCAGATAGCCTTCAACTTGATGGCATAAACATTGATTTCTCTTCTGCCTCAGATTAGTATTCACTGTCTCAGTCCATTGCAATACATAATGAATAACTATAAATTCCAATAAAGAATATATTATAAAAATTAAACTAAATACATAGTGCAAAAAGAGCAAAATAATGTGGAGGTATTCACGGGGTAATTGTCTGTTCGGAAATCTGTTCCTGAAGCGGTAAATGTGAACGATTGTTTAGTGTTCACAGGGTAATTGTCTGTTCGGAAATCTGCTGGTGGCGGAGAAGAAGCTGCTCCTGAAGCGGTAAATGTGAACGATTGTTTAGTGTATGTGTTGATTGTTAGGGAACAGCAGCATCTGATATTGTTATGTCTGTGCCATCTGTGATCATTTTAACAAACTGCTTTGACGTGACAAATGAATGCAGATGTTGAAGCAATGCGTAAGCAGTGTTGTATCAAGCATTGCTACTGGGGAGACAGTGGATCATTTGTTTTCAAAGTAGCTTGTTCCTGGTGATTAGACTTGATCTACTACGCTGAATAAGTCAATCATTATCTATTCAACACTCCAGTCGGCCTCTTTCCATTTCCTCAGGCTTTCTGCCAGGCACTCCAAGTTCAAGTTTAATTCCCGTTCAACCATACACACAAACACGGCCAAACAAAACAGAGTTCCTTCAGGGACAAGACGTAAAACACAGAACTGACAGTCACACACGGCACAAGGCACATACAATTACAATAGCAGAAAAATCTAGCCCGAGTCCCCGAGTGTCCTGGTCTGCAGATTGATGGTGCGTGCGATGTTGTCCTGGGCCATGTTTCTGCAAGCACAAGCCCGAAGCAGTTCCCCACCTCGCGCTAGTTCAGCCACGGACAAACCTAATTCAGCTTGACTTCCACTGGAGGTCTGCACTGACAGGGAGACAGTCCCCGTACCAAGCCGGACACCCACCATGTTACATTGTCTCTGGCTTATCCTCCCCGGCCAGCTGCAGCAGGTGACTCCATCAGCTGAGAGCCTGGTCCGCACGACAGCTCCTTCACCGCCAGTCTCACCAGTGAACCCGTGAACCAGATCTGTAGCAAAGTCCAACACAGTCTTGCAATCACAAGAACAACATCCAAGACCATCGCTTACATGATCTGTTGGAATGCGCACTGTCTCCGTACACCACCTCTGGTGCATTCCTCCTTGAGTTGCTGAAACAGGCTGCAAACGCAATATGCATCAAGTCCAGCTCAAGTCCTTGCTGGTGGTGCAGATCTGCAGGACTTGATGTTTGCAACACCCAGCAGTGTTTTGCAATTGTGAAAAAGGCTTAGAGGATGAACAATGACACCTTTGTTTGGACCCAGCAAGGCTGTTGTGACTGAGAGCACGGCCATCTTACTGGAACGTAGATAACATTACAGCCACAGATTCCTGTGACAGTGATAATGAAACAGATTCACTCTTAACTTCATTTCTATTTTCACCAAAGTGGCAAGTCATTTGACTATCTCTGAAAACAAACCACCATCTACTTTGGTTGGTTGAGATGTTCGACATGCATGTGTTAGACTAGAATCAGATTTAGTATATCGTGAAATTTGTTTTGTGGCAACAGTACAGTGCAATGCATAAAAATTACAAATAATATATATTTAAAAAATTGAATTTAATAAGTGCAAAAAGAGAGCAAAAATAGAGAGGTGGTGTTCATGGGTTCATTGTCCATTCAGAAATCTAATGGCAGAGGGGAAGAAGCTGTTCCTGAATCTTTGAGTGTGTGTCTTCAGGCTCCTGTACCTCCTTCCTGATGGTAACAATGAGAAGAGAGCATGTCCTGGGTGATGGGGACCCTTAATGATGGATACCTCCTTTTTGAGGCATCACCTTTTGAAAATGTCCACAGCGCTGTTGAGGACTATCAAAATCATTTGTTGCATGTAAATATAGGATTTTTAAAAAAATTAAGCTATACCACATGGATTGTAAGTATCTGTTTAGCTCAGAGTGTGTGTGTGTGTGTGTGTGTGTGTGTGTGTGTGTGTGTGTGTGTGTGTGTGTGTGTGTGTGTGTGTGTGTGTGTGTGTGTGTGTGTGTGTGTGTGTGTGTGTGTGTGTGTGTGTGTGTGTGTGTGTGTGTGTGTGTGTGTGTGTGTGTGTGTGTGTGTGTGTGTGTGTGTGTGTGTGTGTGTGTGTGTGTGTGTGTGTGTGTGGAGTAAGACAGCATTTAGCCCCGTGTGTGTAGAGTACGGAAGCGTTTAGGAACATAAGAAATAGGAGCAGGAGTAGGCCAGTTGGCCCATCGAGCTTTCTCAACCATTCAATGAGATCCTGGCTGATCTGGCCATGAACTCATCTTCTCCAACCTGCCTTTTCCCCATAACCCTTAATCCCCCTACCATGCAAAAACCTATCCAACGTTGTCTTAAGTATATTTACTGAGGTAGCCTCCACTGCTTATTGTACAGAAAATCCCACAGATTCACCACTCTCTGGGTCATATTTAACTGTATATCAGAGGCTCTGGCTGCTCACTCCATTGGTTATTCCAGATTCAGGTCCCATCTTGAAGGAAAGTAACATTTAATAATTCTCTCAGTGCTTCTTTTACCCTTAATAAAGCATTCTTTTGGAATTTATTATGATTCGATATAATTTATATGCTATCACCACTTTAACTCTTTTTGCCTTTAAAAAGTGTGGATAACTGTTCGCACATTAACAGTGCGGAGGAACCGAGGGATCTTGGGGTTCATAATTACAGGCTTGGGGAAAGGAAATCAAATGTAATGGAGGGAAGAATGGGGATGTGAGGCATATTAATCTTAATGAAGGAAACAAAATATGGTTCTTTTGGGATATCAGGAGGTGGCAAACAGATATAGATGGCAAATGACAGGGCGAAGTTCTGGGATCAGATTTAACTAAATTAAGCAATCATTAACATAGAACATAGAATTACACAGCACATTACAGGCTCTTCGGCCCACAATGTTGTGTTGACCCTCAAACCCTGCCTCCCATATAACCCCCCCAACTTAAATTCCTCCATATACCTGTCTAGTAGTCTCTTAAACTTCACTAGTGTATCTGCCCCCACCACTGACTCAGGTAGTGCATTCCACGCTCCAACCACTCTGAGTAAAAAACCTTCCTCTAATATCCCCCTTGAACTTCCCACCCCTTACCTTAAAGCCATGTCCTCTTGTATTGAGCAGTGGTGCCCTGGGGAAGAGGTGCTGGCTGTCCACTCTATCTATTCCTCTTATCATCTTGTACACCTCTATTATGTCTCCTCTCATCCTCCTCCTCTCCAAAGAGTAAAGACCTAGCTCCCTTAATCTCTGATCATAATGCATACTCTCTAAACCAGGCAGCATCCTGGTAAATCTCCTCTGTACCCTTTCCAATGCTTCCACATCCTTCCTATAGTGAGGCGACCAGAACTTGACACAGTACTCCAAGTGTGGCCTAACCAGAGTTTCACAGAGCTGCATCATTACATCACAACCCTTAAACTCTATCCCTCGATTTATGAAAGCTAACACCCCATAAGCTTTCTTAACTGCCCTATCTACCTGTGAGACAACTTCCAGGGATCTGTGGACATGCACCCCCAGATCCCTCTGCTCCTCCACACTACCAAGTATCCTGCCATTTACTTTGTACTCTGCCTTGGAGTTTGTCCTTCCAAAGTGTACCACCTCACATTTCTCCGGGTTGAATTCCATCTGCCACTTCTCAGCCCACTTCTGCATCCTATCAATGTCTCTCTGCAATCTTCGACAATCCTCTACACTATCTACAACACAACCAAACTATGTGTCATCTGCAAACTTACCAACCCACCCCTCTACCCCCACATCCAGGTCGTTAATAAAAATCACAAAAAGTAGAGGTCCCAGAATAGATCCTTGTGGGACACCACTAGTCACAATCCTCCAATCTGAATGTACTCCCTTCACCACCACCCTCTGCCTTCTGCAGGCAAACCAATTCTGAATCCACTTGGCCAAACTTCCCTGGATCCCATGCCTTCTGACTTTCTGAATAAGCCTACCGTGTGGAACCTTATCAAATGCCTTACTAAAATCCATATAGATCACATCCACTGCACTACCCTCATCTATATGCCTGGTCACCTCCTCAAAGAACTCTATCAGGCTTGTTAGACACGATCTGCCCTTCACAAAGCCATGCTGACTGTCCCTGATCAGACCATGATTCTCTAAATGTTCATAGATCCTATCTCTAAGAATCTTCCAACAGCTTTCCCACCACAGACGCAAGGCTCACTGGTCTATAATTACCCGGACTATCCTTATTACCTTTTTTGAACAAGGGGACAACATTTGCCTCCCTCCAATCCTCCGGTACCATTCCCGTGGACAACGAGGACATAAAGATACTAGCCAGAGGCTCAGCAATCTCTTCCCTCGCCTCATGGAGCAGCCTGGGGAATATTCCATCAGGCCCCAGGGACTTATCCGTCCTAATGTATTTTAACAAATCCAACACCTCCTCTCCCTTATTATCAACATGCTCCAGAACATCAACCTCACTCATGTTGTCCTCACCATCATCAAGTTCCCTCTCATTGGTGAATACCAAAGAGAAGTATTCATTGAGAACCTCGCTCACTTCCACAGCCTTCAGGCACATCTTCCCACCTTTATCTCTAATCAGTCCTACCTTCACTCCTGTCATCCTTTTGTTCTTCACATAATTGAAGAATGCCTTGGGGCTTTCCTTTACCTTACTCACCAAGGCCTTCTCATGCCCCCCTCTTGTTTTTCTCAGCCCCTTAAGCTCCTTTCTTGCTTCCCTATATTCCTCAATAGACCCATCTGATCCTTGCTTCCTAAACTTCATGTATGCTGTCTTCTTCCACCTGACTAGATTTTCCACCTTACTTGTCACCTATGGTTCCTTCACCCTACCATTCTTTATCTTCCTCACTGGGACAAATTTATCCCTAACATCCTGCAAGAGATCTCTAAACATCAACCACATGTCCATAGTACATTTCCCTGCAAAAGCATCATCCCAATTCACACCCGCAAGTTCTAGACTTATAGCCTCATAATTTGCCCTTAATTTGCCTTAAATATCTGCCACTGAATATCAGACTGTTGATATTCAGTAGCAGATATTTAAGAATGTCTTTCATTAATTGTGGGATAGATGCATTTCAACCAGAAAGAAAAATTTCAATGGTGGGAATTTCAAAGGGAGGATCTGCCATCTGTAGCTAATTTAAAATAAATATAGTTTCAAATGGGAAAAAACTATAATTATGCAAAGATGGGTGACATGTTAGAAAATTGAATAGAATATTAGAGACAGTAATAATTGATTTATTTTTATTTAGTGATACAGCACGGAGTAGGCCATTCTGCCCGTTCAATCGATGCCACCCCAGCAAGCCCACAACCCCAATTAACCCTAACCTTATCATGGGATAATATACAATGATCGATTAACAAACTGGTTTTGTCTTTGGGGTGTGGGAGGATCTGGAGCTCCTGGGAAAACCCATGCATTACGCAAGGAGTACGTTCAGACTCCTTACAGAACTGACCTCCGAATTTCAAAACGTCTCAAGCTGTAATAATGATGCACCCATAGGTTATTACTTATTAAATTAAATAATTTTATGAATAATAAACTAAAAGTTTCATCGAGAAGGATATGTAAGTAACAGAAATATAAAAATGGATAACAAGAGTTTCTAATAGATATTGATATCAGGAAAGAATAAGCAAGCTGAGTATTGATCCATACAAAGCTGGATGTGGGGACTGGGAGATCGGAAATGGAGAGCAACAAGAGGAATTAGATGTAAGATGTTATTTACAAATTATGCCCAGATGCATTGCAAATTAGAAGGAAGGGAGGAAATAAGGAGAGTTACAATCACTATTATGGTGACACGGAGCAAGTTTTCAGATTAATAGACTATCATAGGCACTTAAAAGATAGATAGATATACTTTATTAATCCTGAGGGAAATTTGGTTTCGTTACAGCCGCACCAACCAAGAATAGAGCGTAAATATAGCAATACAAAAAACCCCAACGATCAAACACCAAAATACAAACTATGCCAGATGGAAAATAAGTCCAGGACCAGCCTATTGGCTCAGGGTGTCTGAACATCCACGGGAGGAGCTGCACGTTCGATGGCCACAGGCAGGAACGACCTCCCGTGACACCCAGTGTTGTGTCTCGGTGGAATGTGGCTGAAGTCCAACAGTAAAAAGTTCAATATCCAGTCTGCAAACACGTTCCTCGATCGTAATATACCCCAGATTGCACCATCTGTTGTTAACCAGAACAGTAAGCACCCAACTCCTTTATGCTCACCGCTCTCAGTGCACTTCCGGTCAGGCGGAACGGTATTCCCACCGAACTCCTTTTCTCCAAAAGCCTCTGTTGTCTCGACCCGATCCTCTTTCCTCGGCTTTGTGACCCCCCTGTGTGTGTTTTCCCCCGGATTTCAGCAGGGGTGTCCACCACTCTGTTTGCTAAGCCGGCTGGTATTTGCTGGTCCGTGAAATACACAATGTGACCTTGCTTCCGTCCCACGTGTCGGGATCTAACCATTTCCAGCGCTAAAGAAAACCCAAATAAAACTCTCTCTACCAGCATGTTAGAGAGGGTGCAGCTTCAACGTGTTACCGTGAGAAAAAAATACAAAAAATAACAAATTAAAAGTAAGGAGAAGAAAGTAAAAGAATAGATAGGAACGGCTGTACCAGGCTGCATGCACGAGCGGCGCATGCGCACTTTAAGAAATGGCCATTAAGATAAATAATGTTACTTTACGTTTTCCAACATTATTCTATTTTCATTCAGTGGGTAAATAGCAAATCCATCTCCTTTATTCAGATACAGATCAGTTGTGTTAACATCTGTCAAGACGAAAATGTTCAAAGTTATTATTAAAAAGTTCATACCAAGACCCTTACAGAATTTCAAGGCAGTCAGACTGAGTCAATGTGGTTTTGTGAAAGAAAAAAATGTTTGACTAAGATGCTGGAGTTCTTTGAAGAGCATAAAGGAGGTAGATGTTCCTGTATTTAGATTTCCAGAGACATTTAATAAATAGCTACATCAAAGATTATTGCAGAAAATACAGTTTGTAGTTTGCATGTGTGCAGGCAGGAGCAACAAGGTCTGATGACCCTGCTTTCATGAATCAGTGAGACCGAAGTAGAGTTCGAGACCTAGTGTCCATGGTCCCATCATCAATAAGTGTAGATTTTGAGGCCTAGTGTTTGGGGTCCCATCACCAGAGTCTCTAGAGTTTGAGGCCTAGTGTTCAGTGTCCTCACATCAGACAGTCTGGGGTTTGAGGCCTTGTATTTGGGGTTCTGTCATCAGTGAATCCAGAGTTCAAGGCCTAGTGTTTGGGACCTGTCATTGGCAAATCCAGAGTTCGAGGCCTAGTGTTTGGGGTCCCATTATCAGAGTGTCGAGAGTTTGGGGCCTGGTGTTCAGGATCCTTTGATTAGCGAGTCCAGAGTTTATGCCCTAGTGTTCAGGTCCCCGTCAACAGAAAGTCTGGAGTTTGAAGACCAATGCTTGGGGTCTCACCATCAGTGAGTCCAGAGTTTGAGGCCTAGTGTTCGGTGCCCCATCATCGGCAAGTCCAGAGTTTGAGGCCTAATGTTTGGGATCACTTCGTCAGTGAGTCTGAAGTTCAAGGGCTGGTATTTGGAGATTGGCAGATCCTGAGGTTGAAGCTGAGGATCAAGGCCAGAATGGAGAATCGGAATTCCAGAAGCCGAGGCCTGTTGTCCAGAGTCCTGGGTGTGCAAGTCTGGGTGAATCGGTTTGGGTAGTTGGAAACCCAATGTCTGCATGTCCAAGTCCAAATCAGAGTCCGCTGGAGGCCAAAGAAGGCGGCCTGTCTTGGGATTGGAGGACTGTGTGCGCGCGTGGGTGGATGAGTGTGCGGGAGGGAGGAATAGGGCTTGTTTTATTGCTCCTTGTGTTCTGTGCTGTTTTGCTGAACGCTGTTGACGTGCTACATTGGCATCAAAATGTGAAGCGACCTGCGCATCCTCACACTGTGCTGGTTGCTAACACAAACGATGCATTTCACTGCATGTTTCGATGTATGTGTGATCAACAAACTTGAATCTAGAACCTTGGATGGAAGGCTGAACAGGAGTTAGGGAGCAGATGTACTTGGGTCTTTTTCCCTAGGCTGCATGCCCTCAGGAATCAGTGTGGTAGCTTCAATTTCTCACAGGTTGTGTGAACAAGCTGCTGGCAGAACTGGCATAAATGTGCCCGGCAATACAAACACGGGAAGGAAATTCAATTCTGCAGCAAATATCAAGACGTTACCAAGAGAAAGTGATAGGTTAAAGGATACGGCATGGATATGGCAAATGAGTATCAGGCAGGAAAATTGCAAAATTGTATATTCTGGTCAGAAAAATGACAGTAATATTTTACCTAAATGTGAGAGGTTACAGAGTGCTGAGTGCAAAGGGTATGCAAATCTATCATCACTGGGATAGGACGTGACACTTGTTGTTTTGTTGCAGCAGTGCAGTGAAAAACATAAAATTACCATAAATTACTAAATAATGAAATTGTGTAAAAGAAGAACAGTGTTCACGGGTTCATAGACTGTTCAGAAATTGCACGTTCGAGGGGAAGAAGCTGTTTCTGACAGTGAAGGCGGGGGAGTGGGACTAAATGGGAGAATGGATCAGCTCATGATAAAATGGCGGAGCAGACTCGATGGGCTGAATGGCTGATTTCTGCTCTTTTGTCTTATGGTCTAAGGAGCTGATTCTGAATCATTCCGGCTCCTGCACCTCCTCCTCAACGGTGGTAATGAGAGGAGGGCATGCTCAGATTGTGATGGATTGTACCTTGAGGGACCGCCACTTGTGATGCTCATGTGGGATTTTCTAGAAACATGTGCTCAGGCAGGACAGATTAGAGGGCTTGTCTACTGAGTCCTTGTGGGTGGAGCTGAGAAACAGGAAAGGTATGGCCACATTAGTGGGATTGTATTACAGACCACCCAATAGTCAAAGAGAATTGGAAGTGCAAATCTGCAGAGAGATAGCAGGCAACTGCAGGAAACATAAAGTTGTGGTGGTAGGGGATTTTAATTTTCCATACGTTGATTGGGACTCCCATACTGTTAGGGGTCTAGATGGTTTGGAGTTTGTAAAATGTGTTCAGGAAAGTTTTCTAAATCAATATATAGAGGGACCAACTAGAGGGGATGCAATATTGGATCTCCTTTTAGGAAACGAGTTAGGACAAGTGACAGAAGTCTGTGTAGGGGAGCACTTTGGTTCCAGTGATCATAACACCATGAGTTTCAACTTGATCATGGACAAGGATAGATCTGGTCCTAGGGGTGAGGTTCTTAACTGGAAGAAGGCTAAATTTGAAAAAAATGAGGAAGGATCTAAAAAGCGTGGATTGGGACAGGTTGTTCTCTGGCATGGATGAGATCAGTAGGTGGGAAGCCTTCAAAGCAGAAAATTTGAGTGTGCAGGATTTGTATGTTCCTGTCAGGATTAAAGGCAAGGTGAATAGGAATAAGGAACCTTGGTTCTCAAGGGATATTGCAACTCTGATAAAGAAGAGGGAGTTGTATGAAATGTATAGGAAACGGAGTAAATAAGGTGCTTGACGAGTATAAGTGCAAGAAAATACTTAAGAAATCAGGAGGGCTAAAAGACATGAGGTTGCCTTGGCAGTCAAAGTGAAGGATAATCCCAAGAGCTTTTACAGGTATATTAAGAGCAAAAGGATTGTAAGGGATAAAATTGGTCCTCTTGAAGATCAGAGTGGTCGGCTATGTGCGGAACCAAAGGAAATGGGGGAGATCTTAAATAGTTTTTTTTGCATCTGTATTTACTAAGGAAACTGGCATGAAGTCTATGGAATTAAGGGAAACAAGTAGTGAGATCATGGAAACTGTACAGATCGAAAAGGAGGTGGTCCTTGCTGTCCTGAGGAAAATTAAAGTGGATAAATCCCCGGAACTTGACAGGGTGTTCCCTCGGACCTTGAAGGAGACTAGCGTTGAAATTGCAGGGGCCCTGGCTGAAATATTTAAAATGTCGCTGTCTACAGGTGAGGTGCCGGATTGGAGAGTGGCTCATGTTGTTCCGTTGTTTAAAAAAGGATCAAAAAGTAATCCGGGAAATTATAGGCCAGTAAGTTTAACGTCGGTAGTAGGTAAGTTATTGGAGGGAGTACTAAGAGACAGAATCTGCAAGCATTTGGATAGACTGGGACTTATTAGGGAGAGTCAACATGGCTTTGTGCGTGGTAGGTCATGTTAGACCAATTTATTGGAGTTTTTCGAGGAGGTTACCAGGAAAGTGGATGAAGGGAAGGCAGTGGATATTGTCTACATGGACTTCAGTAAGGCCTTTGACAAGGTCCTGCATGGGAGGTTAGTTAGGAAAATTCAGTTGCTAGGTATACATGGAGAGGTGGCAAATTGGATTAGACATTGGCTCGATGGAAGAAGCCAGAGAGTGGTGGTAGAGAATTGCTTCTCTGAGTGGAGGCCTGTGACTAGTGGTGTGCCACAGGGATCAGTGCTGGGTCCATTGTAATTTGTCATCTATATCAATGATCTGGATGATAATGTGGTAAATTGGATCAGCAAATTTGCTGATGATACAAAGATTGGAGGTGTAGTAGACAGTGAGGAAGGTTTTCAGAGCCTGCAGAGGGACTTGGACCAGCTGGAAAAAAGGGCTAAAAAAAATGGCAGATGGAGTTTAATACTGACAAGTGTGAGGTATTGCACGTTGGAAGGACAAACCAAGGTAGAACATACAGGGTTAATGGTAAGGCACTGAGGAGTGCAGTGGAACAGAGGGATCTGGGAATACAGATACAAAATTCCCTAAAAGTGGCGTCACAGGTGGATAGGTTCGTAAAGAGAGCTTTTGGTACATTGGCCTTTATTAATCAAAGTATTGAGTATAAGAGCTGGAATGTTATGATGAGGTTGTATAAGGCATTGGTGAGGCCGAATCTGGAGTATTGTGTTCAGTTTTGGTCACCAAATTACAGGAAGGATATAAATAAGGTTGAAAGAGTGCAGAGAAGGTTTACAAGGATGTTGCCGGGACTTGAGAAACTCAGTTACAGAGAAAGGTTGAATAGGTTGGGACTTTATTCCCAGGAGTGTAGAAGAATGAGGGGAGATTTGATAGAGGTATATAAAATTATGATGGGTATAGATAGAGTGAATGCAAGCAGGCTTTTTCCACTGAGGCAAGGGGAGAAAAAAAACCAGAGGACATGGGTTAAGGGTGAGGGGGAAAAAGTTTAAAAGGATCATTAGGGGGGAGCTTCTTCACACAGAGAGTGGTGGGAGTATGGAATGAGCTGCCAGACGAGGTAGTAAATGCAGGTTCTTTTTTAACATTTAAGAATAAATTGGACAGATACATGGATGGGAGTTGTATGGAGGGATATGGTCCGTGTGCAGGTCAGTGGGACTAGGCAGAAAATGGCTCGGCACAGCCAAGAAGGGCCAAAAGGCCTGTTTCTGTGCTGTAGTTTCTATCGTTTCTATGTAGATTGGGAAAATACAGTTGGTGCCGGATCCCAAGAGGGAATTTGTAGAACACCTATGAGATGAATTTTTAAAGCAACTTGTAGTTGAGCCTACCAGAAGAATGGCAATTCCAGATTGTCTATTATGTAATGATTTGGATTTGATCTTCAGAGATGTTGACACACTAAAACCACCCTATGCAACTGGATCCTTGACTTCTTCACCAGGGGAACCACAGTCTGTGCAGCTGGGGAAAACATCTCCTCCTCACTGTCAGTCAACACTGGCGCACGTCAGAGATGTGTGCTTAACCCTTCAGAGTCTTTTGGACCGAGGTGGGATGCAAAATGTGAAGAGTCTTTTCAGTTGCTGAAGGAGCTGCTGACCCAGGCACTGGTGCTGGCTTTTGTAGACCCCCGATTGCACACGGATGCCAGAGGCGAGGGCTTAGGGGGTGTCCTGTATAAGGATAAGGGCACCGAGTTGAGACCTGTTGCATTTGTCAACTGGAGCCTGTCCCCCTCTGAGAAAAACTACCCCATGCACAAGTTGAGAGTTTCTGGCATTGAAATGGGCTGTGGTGGATAAGCTGAGTGACTACTGTACCTCTATGGTGTCAAGTTTGAGGTGAGGATGGACAGCAATCTCTGAATTTATATAGGGGGAATGCCATACTAGATCTAGTACTAGGTAATGAACCAGGTCAGGTCACAGATCTCTCAGTGGGTGAGCATCTGGGGGACAGTGACCACCACTCCCTGGCCTTTAGCATTATCATGGAAAAGGATAGAATCAGAGAAGACAGGAAAATTTTTAATTGGGGAAGGGAAAATTATGAAGCTATAAGGCTAGAACTTGCGGGTGTGAATTGGGATGATGTTTTTGCAGGGAAATGTATTATGGACATGTGGTCGATGTTTAGAGATCTCTTGCAGGATTTTAGGGAAAAATTTGTTCTGGTGAGGAAGATAAAGAATGGTAAGGTGAAGGAACCATGGGTGACAAGTGAGGTGGAAAATCTAGTCGGGTGGAAGAAAACAGCATACATGAGGTTTAGGAAGCAAGGATCAGATGGGTCTATTGAGGAATATAGGGAAGCAAGAAAGGAGCTTAAGAAGGGGTGAGAAGAGCAAGAAGGGGGCATGAGAAGGCCTTGGCGAGAAGGGTAAAGGAAAACCCCAAGGCATTCAATTATGTGAAGAACAAAAGGATGACAGGAGTGAAGATAGGACCGATTAGAGATAAAGGTGGGAAGATGTGCCTGGAGGCTGTGGAAGTGAGCGAGGTTCTCAATGAATACTTCTCTTTGGTATTCACCAATGAGAGAGAATTTGATGACGGTGAGGACAATATGGGTGAGGTTGATGTTCTGGAGCATCTTGATATTAAGGCAGAGGTGTTGGAATTATTAAAACACATAAGGATGGATAAGTCCCCAGGGCCTGATGGAATATTCCCCAGGCTGCTCCATGAGGCGAGGGAAGAGTTTGCTGAGCCTCTGGCTAGGATCTTTATGTCCTCGTTGTCTACAGGAATGGTACCGGAGGATTGGAGGGAGGTGAATGTTGTCCCCTTGTTCAAAAAAGGTAGTAGGGATAGTCCGGGTAATTATAGACCAGTGAGCCTCAGGTCTGTGGTGGGAAAGCTGTTGGAAAAGATTCTTAGAGATAGGATCTATGGGCATTTAGAGAATCATGGTCTGATCAGGGACAGTCAGCATGGCTTTGTGAAGGGCAGATCGTGTCTAACAAGCCTGATAGAGTTCTTTGAGGTGGTGTCCAGGCATATAGATGAGGGTAGTGCAGTGGATGTGATCTATACAGATTTTAGTAAGGCATTTGACAAGGTTCCACACGGTAGGCTTGTTCAGAAAGTCAGAAGGCATGGGATCCAGGGAAGTTTGGCCAGGTGGATTCAGAATTGGCTTGCCTGCAGAAGGCAGAGGGTCATGGTGGAGGGAGTACATTCAGATTGGAGGATTGTGACTAGTGGTGTCCCACAAGGATCGGTTCTGGGACCTCTACTTTTCTTGATTTTTATTAACGACCTGGATGTGGGGGGTAGGAGGGTAGGTTGGCAAGTTTGCAGATGACACAAAGGTTGGTGGTGTTGTAGATAGTGTAGAGGATTGTTGAAGATTGCAGAGAGACATTGATAGGATGCAGAAGTAGGCTGAGAAGTGGCAGATGGAGTTCAACCCAGAGAAGTGTGAGGTGGTACACTTTGGAAGGACAAACTCCAAGGCAGAGTACAAAGTAAATGGGAGGATACTTGGTAGTGTGGAGGAGCAGAGGGATCTGAGAGTACATGTCCACAGGTCCCTGAAAGTTGCCTCACAGGTAGATAGGGTCATTAAGAAACTTATGGGATGTTAGCTTTCATAAGTCAGGTGATAGAGTTTAAGAGTCACGAGGTAATGATGCAGCTCTATAAAACTCTGATTAGGCTGCACTTGGACTACAGTATCCAGTTCTGGTTGCCTCACTTGTCAGGTTTCAGCAGGACTCAAGTGCAGACCAATGAATACTATTTCACCAGGATTATTAGGGAGCACAAAGGCAACAGTCTTTCAAAAACAGAAGGCAGGCACAAATCCAAAATGGTAGGTAGCAGTCTTACCAGGAAAGGCAGTCAGGTGAGGGCAGACAATCCAGAGCACACAGGCAAAGATCAGGTCTAAGAGCAGGCAAAGTCCAAAACACAGAATCAGGCAAATTCGGTTGGCAGAAGTTGTAATGACAGACTGGAATATCACAGGTCAGAACTGGGACAAACTGGCAGAGACTGCTAGTCAAGGCAGGGTTTAAATGGACAGGGTAATGAGTGAAAATTAGACACAGGTGGGTGAAAATGAGGAGACAAGCAGGTAATTGGAGGAAGTCCAAAAGAGGAAAAGGGCTGGGCCAGAACCCACATGGCCAGGTGAAAGAAAACAAATTAAAGACAGTCGTGATCCAGAGCTACTAGCAGAGGCCCTTTGACCCAGTGTTCAGGCTGGATCCTTAACATCACTATAAGAAGGATGTGGAAGCTTTGGAAAGGGTACAAAGGAGATTTACCAGGATGCTGCCTGGTTTAGAGAGTATGTATTATGACCAGAGATTAAGGGAGCTAGAGCTTTACTCTTTGGAGAGAAGGAGGATGAGAGGAGACATGATAGAAGTGTACAAGATAATGAGAGGAATAGATAGAGTGGATAGCCAGCGCCTCTTCCCCAGGGCACCACTGCTCAATACAAGAGGACATGGCTTTAAGGTAAGGGGTGTGAATTTCAAGGGGGATATTAGAGGAAGGTTTTTTTTACTCAGAGAGTGGTTGGTGCGTGGAATGCACTGCCTGAGTCAGTGGTGGGGGCAGATACACTCGTGAAACTTAAGAGACTACAAGACAGGTATATGGAGGAATTTATATGGGGGGTTATACGGGAGGCAGGGTTTGAGGGTCAGCACAGCATTGTGGGCCGAAGGGCCTGTACTGTGCTGTACTATTCTATGTTCTATGTGCTATATCCTGACCTTGGTGAAATTGGATGCCACAGGCCATCGGTGGTTGGTGACATTGTCTTCCTACGATTTCAGCCTGAAGTACCAGCTGGGAGCAGGAACATTACGGCTGATGCTTTGTCCCGACATACACATGAAGGGCTGGACAGGGATGAAGAATGGGAGAGTGTTCCTGCCCTGGGAGTGAAGGTCATGTGCCAGTTTGCCATCACGGGGAAGGCAGGGGCAGCATCAAGTGGTCGATCAATTGGGAGCTTCCGATGACCCCATTCCACAAGCTTACTGTAACCTGACGCTCTGAAGACAAACCAGCTGCCGGAATTGAGTTCTGGGCAAGTGGCAGCTGCTCAGTGAGATGACTCGGGCATTGGTACCATTTGGTCAGCGGTCGAAGAGGGAGACATGGCCCAATTGGAGAAGATGAAACACGCTGCGGTGCCCCCATTGAGGGAATGGCCCAGATTGGAATTGCGGAACCAGATCCTATACCAGATCACACCGCCTCCAGACTGGCCTCGGCGTTCTTGGCTGGTTCTGCCTGAGAAGTATTGGAGGATTGTGTTGAAGTCACTTCATGATGATTCTGGCCATTTGGGGGCTGAAAAGACCTTTGGATTTCTCAGAGATCGGTTTTACTGGCCCTGAACGAAGCTGGAGGTCGAAGAATGGTGGAGTTGGAGTCGTGCAGCTCCCTTGTCCCACTTGCAGAGTGCAGGGCCTCTTGACCTGGTGTGTATGGATTTCCTGTCAACAGAACCAGATGCCAGCAACATGGCAAATGTCCTAGTCTTCAAGGACGACCACACCAGATATGCACAAGCTTTCCCTACCAAGGACCAGAGGGCGTCCATGGTGGCCAAAGTGTTATGGGAGAAGTATTTCATTTGTTGTGGCCATCCCAGCAGATGCATAGTGATCAGGGGTGGGATTTCGAGAGTACATGAGTTACTGAGCCTGCTTGAAGTCGAGACGTTGAGGACTACGCCTTATCACCTGCGGGGTAATCCCCAGCCTGAGGGGTTTAATCAGACCTTGCTAGACATGCTCGGAACATTGGAAATTAGCAAGAAGAGCAAGTGGAGTCAATATATTGGACATCTGGTTCACTGCTACAACTGTACACAAAATGAAACTACCGGGTACTCACCATGTTATCTGAAGTTTGAATGCAAGGCGAGGTTGCCCATTGACCTTTGTTTTGGGACTGGTGAGGAAGACCTACCACCGAAGACTTATCTGAAGTGTGTGTCTGATATGAGAAGGGAGCTGAAAAAGGCTTATGAATTAGCTGAGGTCGCGGCTGCTAGGCAGAATCAAGGAAATAAGAGGCGGTATGATCAAAAGGTGAGGTTCTCCCAACTCTTTCCGGGAGACCGAGTCCTCATAAGGAATTTGGGGCTACCTGGGGAGCACAAGTTGGCTGACTGTGGGGCGGCTGTGCCCTATGTAGTGGAGAGTCAGATGCCAAACGTACCAGCTTTCTGGGTGAAACCAGAGGATGGGAATGGGCCGGTGAAGATTCTCCATCAGAACCAACTTCTGCCTCTGGGACGAGAGCTGCGCGTTGACTCAGAGCCCAACCTGGAGCCTACACCTCGTAAGAGAACTCTGTAGCAAGGTGGTGACGACTGCAGGACCAACAGCAGGAGAGATTAGACCGGCCCCACCCCTGAATGGGACACAGACTCAGAGGATGAGGAAATGGGGGTGTGGTATATGCTGCCTTTTGCTAACTCCCCACTGATTGAGGAAGAGATTCCCAACCCTTCTCACGCTGAGTCAGGTGAAATCGGGGGAACTATCTGTGGACAGGCTGAGGTTTCAGCGGGACATGAAAAGGATGAAGCAGGGCTCAGGCACGGGTCAGAGGGTCCGAATTGCAGGAGGGCACAAGTGGTGGACCGAGGGTCAGAGGGACGGAAGGGCCCGAGTTGTAGGAGGACATGAGTGATGGGCCGAGGGACAGAGGGGTCTGAGTTGCAAGAGGGCATGAGTGATGGACCGAGGGACAGAGGGGTCTGAGTTGCAGGAGGGCACGAGTGATGGACCGAGGGTCAGAGGGTCAGAGGGTCTGAGTTGCAGGAGGGCAGGAGTGATGGACCGAGGGTCAGAGGGGTCCGAGTTTCAGGAGGACACGAGTGATGGACCGAAGCTCAGCGGGGTCCAAGTTGCAGGAGGACATGAGTGATGGACCAAGGGTCAGAGGGACGGAAGGGTCCGAGTTGTAGGAGGGCACAAGTGATGGATCGAGGGACAGAGGGGTCCGAGTTGCAGGAGGACATGAGTGATGGACCAAGGGTCAGAGGGACGGAAGGGTCCGAGTTGCAGGAGGACACGAGTGATGAACCGAGGGAGGCCTCGCCAGGTAGACCAGAATTATCCCAGGGAGTGTCTGAACCTGAAGAAGTAGATGACCGGGGTAAGGAGGTCTCAAAGAATCAGGAGACCACCGGATAGGCTGGCCTATGTAGCACTGGGGGAACAGAATGTGGTGCCTATTGCCTTGGTGAGCTGTGTCACTGTCATTTACAGCTGGGTTGGACTTTGTGCTTTGCAGTAAGGGTTGGCAAATTACCTCAATGTCATGAGGACATGACTAACTTTGGAGGGGGGAGAGTGTAACACCCTGGGAAAGGTTTCACTGCTAATGTAATGGTCTTTCTGTAGAAGCAGTGTTTGGGTGATGGTTAGAGATAACGGGTGCCTTGCAATGTGAGCCGTCCAATGAAGGGAGTGTGTTTTGTGCCATGTGCCTGACACCAGGGTGAGCTGGGTCATTGTTCGGTGGGAGATGGAGGGAGCAGACGCCGGAGAGGAGAGGTTGTAGGAGTGGACTCGGAGTGGGTCCCGGAGTCATCAAAGCCCGGGGAAATTGATGGAGGATCGGTGAAAGGGAAACTGTGAGCTCCAACTTGTGCACATTACACTGTTTCATTAAAATAGGCCATTTTTTTGTTTTTTCTTTACTAAATTTTAGTAAAATTAAGAATTATAAAGCTAAATAATAAGTGTATGTGATGTGTTGTCTGTTATTTTGTGGTACGGGTTTGTAACAGGGGAACTATCACAATGGGGCACTGGCAACAGACCCAAATGCGAGACACAGACACTGAAGTACAAGGAACAGGACTTGACTAGAGTAGGGACGTGACAAGATTCAGACCAGGAGCAGGGACAAGAATGCAAACTCGGGCTAGGGAAAGCGGGACCAGGACTGGAAACCATGGACTAGGAGACAAGGCTTGGACTCCGAGCCTGAGACTGGACAAGGACCCAGAAACTGAGTCTTGCCTTGGGCTCAGACCCCAGAACCAGGCAAGGACATGACATGGCTTCAGGACAGGACGTGGCTGGGGACTAGAGGCCTGAGCTTGGAGACAGGCTGGGGTCTTGGGTCTGGGGTCTTGGGTCTGGGGTCTTGAGCTTGGAGCTTGGCTGCAGGCTGGGGTCTTGGGTCTTGAGGCTGGAGCTTGCAGGCTGGCTGGGGTCTTGGGTCTTGAGCTTGGAGCTTGCAGGCTGGCTGGGGTCTTGGGGCTTGGATCTTGAGGCTGGAGCTTGCAGGCTGGCTGGGGTCTTGGGTCTTGAGGCTGGAGCTTGCAGGCTGGCTGGGGTCTTGGGTCTTGAGCTTGGTTGCAGGCTGGGGTCTTGGGTCAAGGCTGGAGCTTGCAGGCTAGCTGGGGTCTTGGGTCTTGAGGCTGGAGCTTGCAGGCTGGCTGGGGTCTTGGGTCTTGAGGCTGGAGCTTGCTGGCTGGCTGGGGTCTGGGGTCTTGGGTCTTGAGCTTGGCTGCAGGCTGGGGTCTTGGGTCTTGGAAAGCGGAGGCTGATAACTTGGAGGCTGGAGCTCGGAGACAGACTGGGCACTGCACATCAGAGAGCTGGGACTTATCCTTCGAAGAGCCGGGACTTATCCTTCGAAAAGCCTGGACTCATCTTTAACACGACACCAACACGATACTGGACAGTACATAGACATAGAGCCAGGGCTTATCCATAGACAAGCCGGGACTCAACTTTATTTCCACGCCAAGGTGGGACCACCTGTTGGGTAATGGCAGAACGGCTGGACTTACCCAACAGAGGCGAGGACAAGACAAGACAGATTCCCCCGCAGGGCAATGACAAAACGGCCTGGCTTACCCCATGGAGGTGAGGACAAGACAAGACAGATACCCCTGCAGGGCAATGGCAAAATGGCCTGGCTTAGCCCACAGAGGCGAGGACAAGAAGAGACAAACACCAAAGAACAACAGACAGTTCCATCTCTGCTCTGGGGAAGCTCTCAGTTCAGCCAGCAACCTCAGCTGGCTGCAGAAACAGCCAGATCCCTACCTAGCTCAGAGTGACTGGCAGCCACTCAGCTAGCCCAGGAAACAGCCAAGTCCATACCGCAAAGACAGATCCAACTACCAACAGTAAGGTTCCATGAAGCAATGACCTAAAGATGGCAAGTGGCCGCTCTAGCCTTCCACCAGCAGGTTGCTCCAAGGGGATCTTGACAAGACAAACCAGCAGCTCACACTCAACCCCAAGGCTACTTATATTCCAAGCCCCAAGATGGGAGTCAGGTGCCTATGATTAACTCAGCCAAACGAGGGACAGCTGGAAGACCCAGAGTCCTGAGTCCACGGACTGGACCGTGAACCGGAATGCGGACTTCACGGACCGGACCATGACAGTAACGAATCACGCAGCATCCACACAAACAGGGAGTTTGAGGTGAGCTTACATCTCAATCTCACACGCTTGATGGGGCCAGAGATTGTCGTCCCTAGACTTATGCAGCCGAATGAACCAGAGTGTTTCATATAAATATATATATATTTCTTATTGAAATTTATAGATTTTTATTATCATGTATTGTAGTGTACTGCTATCACAGAACAACAAATTTCATAACATATGCCAGTGATATGGAACCTGATTCTGATTGACACTTAGCCCACTGCTTGACTCTCCCTACACTCATAACTGCGTGTCTAGGCACAGCTCATACGCTTTGTATATATTCACTAATGACACTTCTGTTGTTTGGAGAATCTCAGATGGCGGTGATTACGCATACAGGAGTGAGATAGATTAGTAGGTTGAGTGGTATTGCAACAACAATCTTGGAGTAAGACCAAGGGATTGAGTGTGGACTTCAGGAAGGTGAAATTGGGGAACACACAGCAGTCTTTGTCAAGGGGTCAGCAGTGGAAAGGGTGAACATGCCATCCAGCATCATTCTGGTGCAAAATATTTCACATCGTCAAGTTTTTAGTTCAAAATGGGAGCTCTCCTTCGAATCCAGGAAAGGCGATGACCTTCCTTTAGCATCACAAAGATTTTAGTCTGACGGTTATCCTCGAATATTTCTTTAAATCTTCACCAGTTGAAAGCCAAAGCATGAGGTCGCCACAAGGGACCATAAGAACAATGGCTCTTTTGATTTTGAGATCCAATGCCAAGTTAAACAGCCTTCTCACAAACATCTGATACATTCCACAGTTCACTTCAGCCCAGCTCCAGAAACTCCTGATACTTTAGAGAATTGTGCGTATCTTTGAAAGTTTTCTGCTTCGTCATTTCAATGGTTTGTAAAAATGCACTGGTGGAGAAATTGATCAGAGAGATCTGATCCATGAGGGCTGGTTTCATCATCGTCTACACACCCTTGTTATCATGTTTGTGAGAAGGCAGAATAATGTGAGCCCACAGTCATTTCAGAATCCCTTAGTTTAGCTTGCTAGTGGTACAAAAGGCAAAAGCAATGTTAGCATCTATTTTGAGAGGACTAGAATATAAAATCGAGGATGGAATGCTGAAGCTTTATAAGACATTGGTCAGACAGTACTTGAAGTATTGTGAGCAGCTTTGGGCGTCTGATCTAGGAAAAGATGTGTTGGTATTGGAGAGGATCCAGATGAGGTTCATAAAAATGATTCCAGGAATGTAGGGCCTAAAGTATGAGGAGCATTTGATGGCTCTGGTCTTGTACTCAACAAATTCCACAAATTCACCACCCTCTGGCGAAAGAAAATTCTCCTCATCTCTGTTCTAAATTGATGTCCCTCTATCCTGCAGCCTATGCCGTCTGATCTAAGACTCCACCTCTGTAGGGAACAGGTTCTCCATATCCACTCTATCTAGGCCTTTCAACATTCGATAGGTTTCAATGAAATCCTCCCTCATTCTTCCGAATTCCAGTTAGTACAGACCTAATACCGTATATATATGAGAAGCCTTTCAATCCCGGAATCATTTTTGTGAATCTCCTTTGAACCCTTTAGAATGTCAGCACATCCAAAGTAACACATACAAAACTCAGCAGGTCAGGCAGCACCTATAGAAAAGAAGTGGTCCCAACACAGACCCATGTGAAACACCACTAGTAATTGGCAGCCAGTCAGAAAAGGCTCCCTTTATTCTCACTCTTTGTCTTCTGCCAATCAGCCACTGCTTTATCCATGCTAGAATCTTTCCTGTAATACCATGGGCTCTTAACTAGTTGATCAGCCTCATGTGTGGCACTTTGTCAAAGGACTTCTGAGAATCCAAATAAACAACATCAGCTGACTCTCCTCTTTGTGCATAACACCTACCTTTAGTAAAACTATCTACATTTCACAGCCAGTTGATTTTTGTGAGCCAGTTTCATTTCTTCCAGGCACTGAGCTGAAGTAATTTTCATTCTTGTTCATATCTGCAAGTCATATTATGAAACTGGATGTTTTAAATAGCAGAAAGAAATCATCACGACTGCATACTTTATACAGTCGTCTTTTTCCATTTAAAAGCAGGAAAACTGTGATGCTCCTGATCAAC
The DNA here is from genome assembly GCF_030028105.1 of Mobula birostris. Taxonomy (NCBI): domain Eukaryota; kingdom Metazoa; phylum Chordata; class Chondrichthyes; order Myliobatiformes; family Myliobatidae; genus Mobula; species Mobula birostris. Next base: position 2,748,412 of record NC_092370.1, on the reverse strand, counting down.
CAGTAAGGACAATTTACTGTTACCAGACGCTCCATTGTCGAAAGCTTATTGTTGAGTGAGGTGTAAATGACTCCTCGCCTCCTTGTGGAGACCCAGTGTGGGACTGTCGCTAATTCGAATTTCCAATCTTGTTTACAACCTTCCCTGCTTCTAACATAGACCTTATTCAACGAAGATATTTCTAAAAATAGCCTGTTTTTCATTGGTAGTGTTTTAAAGATCAAATGGACAGCCAGAGTCTTTTTTTCCCAGGGCGGAAATGAGGGGGCATAATTTTAAGGTGATGGAGGAAAGTATAACCACACGAGATTGGAAATCCTCCCCACATAAACTGCTGAGGGATCTCAGCAGGTCAGGCAGCATGCACGGAGAGGAATAAAGAGCCGACATTTCGGGCTGAGACCCTTCATCAGGATTACATAAGGAATGTATGGGGGACGTCAGGGGCCGGGCATTTAAACAGAGAGCAGTGGGTGCGTGAAGCACTTTGCCAGGAGTGATGGAAGAGGCGGATACAATAGGAACAATTAAGAAACTCTTAGGCATATGGACAAATGAGAAATGGAGGCTATGTAGGAGGGAAGGGTGAGATTATTCCTAGAGTAGGTAAAGGTCAGCACAACATTGTGGGCCGAAGGGCCTGTGCTGTGTTGTAGTGTTATATGTTCCTTGTTCTATGTAGTATGTTGCGTGTTCAATGTTCTATGTAGTATGTTATTTTTCCACGCGGAGTGTCTCTGGAGTTCTATAAGCATGTTTGTTTGTTGCTTTCCGTCAACCATGTGGGTTTTGCCTGATTATGTGTGTACATAATAAAGAACTGCAGTTCCCAGTGGGGAGTGTGGGCAGTTCACCCTGAACCAGAAATGACGTTGGTGAGCTGGTTGCACAAGCTGGTGTCCAGCTGAAGCTATGATTGGAGTATCCTGTAAATAAATATGTGCAGGTCTTTTAAGAGACTTTTCGATAGGTACATGGAGTTTAGAAAAATAGAGGGCTATAGGTAATTTCTAAGGTAGGGACATGTTGGGCACAACTTTGTGGGCCGAAGGGCCTGTATTGTTCTGTAGGTTTTCTATGTTTTTATGTTTCTAAATGTGAGTTTGGAGATTTGAAAGATTCGCTAGTTAGAGACAAAATAACTTGAGGAATCCCAGATAATGTTCTCAGACAAAGATTACTCAGTGAAAAAGATTTAGGGCTGGAAAAGGCTGTAGATACACGGAGGTAGGGCAATGTACAATCTCAAGCTAAGGAGTTGGACGGGGCAGAAACAATAATGCATGCTGCGGGCACAGAGGACAGAGTGGAAGTCATTTGACAAAGCAACAACATAGCAAAGAGGTGTGCTCAGACAGCAAAGGCAGCAAACGTGGAGGCTGGCACGTTCCAGTGTGTCCTGCTTATGGAAAGCCCTGCATTAATTGTGGGAAGAGCAATCATTTCACAAAGTGCTGCAAAGCTGGGGTTACCAAGAAAATAGTGCACACAAATTGCTGAGAAAATGGAGGAGGTCATTGTAGATTCTCTACAGACTATGAGTGCTGGTAAAACAGAATGGATTGTTCCAGTGACTGTGAATGAGGCAGTAATTCCATTCAAGCTTAACACTAGAGCCCAGTGTATCTGTTGCCCATTGATGCCTAAAAGACCCTCAAAGTCTTTGTGATGGCACAGTAGCATAGTGGTTAGCGCAGTGTTTTACAGTCCAGGTGACCTGGGTTCAATTCCCATTGCTGTTGTTAAGGAGTTTGTACATTCTCCCCGTGACTGCGTGGGTTTCCTCCGAGTGCTCTGGTTTCCTCCCACAGTCCAGCGACGCACCGGTTGGTAGGTTAATTGCACATTGTATATTGTCCCATGATTAGACCAGGATTAAATGGGGGGGGGGGGGGTGCGGGTTGAACCGGAAAGTCCTGCTCCGTGTTGTATCCCAATAAATAAGTAAAGTAACGAGCAAGATTTACCCAGTGAAGTTTAAAGTGACAGGCTATACTGGAGAGAGCGTTCCAGTGAAAGGGGGTTGTATACAGACCTTTAAGCACAAGGGCAGTATCTAAAGGCACAGCTTGTGGTTATAGAAAAGACGGGACAGCTAAGATTAGGCGTGAGTGCATGTGAAAAGCTCAGCCCAGGGAATCTAATATTTGCAGTGGCTTCACAGACCAAAGATGACCACATTTCATGGAAGAGTACGGTGATGTCTTTGAGGGGTTTGAATGCTTGATAGGTGTAACTCGAGAAACTCATAACAGCACCCCTGAGAGCTTCAGGGAAGTTATGCAAGAGAAGCCCAGGACCACTACCTTCCATTGCCATCTGTACCAGCTACTCCAGCAAGACAGTCAGTGCTGAACAGAGTGATCATGATGAAGCTGCCACATCATGTAGTTCAAAATCTGTCTCTCATCGACTTCCAGTTAAAGACTGGACATGTCCACGATCCTCTCCAAGGTTCAAGAGGAAAAATAAAAAGGAAGGTGGGGAGACCACAGAGTCCCCAAAGTCAGTACAACAGCAACAGTTTAACACAAACCAAAAGCAGGAGTTGCTATCTATGATACACGGAATCAGAAGGAGTTACATGAATTGAGACAGAATCAGTTGGAGCTTGTGCAAAGACTCACTGGTCATATGGATGTAGTCTAGGGCTCCATTATGAGGCTCGTGGAGCGAATTATGTTCACACAGCAAGAACAAGAACAGCGATGAACAGATAGGATCTTGGCAGAAGGATGTGAAAGAAATGAACATGTTTATCAGGGATTTAACACACCAAATGAAAGCAATACATCTGTGGAGACAAATAGCAGCCCAAAAAGGATCATTAACTAACATAGAGACTGATTGAAAGTGCACGAGTGAATCAGGGACTGTATTTCTTCATTACAACTGCTTAATGCAAATATCTTTGTTGGAAAACATTATTGTTTCTTGCAGGTTTATGAGGACATAGTATTGTCTTTGGTTTTTCTTTAAAAGAGTAAGATGTGTGATTATGTGTGTACATAATAAAGAACTAAAGTTTCCAGTGGGAATGTGGATGGCTCACTCAGAACAGGAAATGATGTTGTTGAGCTGGTTGCATGTGCTGCTGTCGGGCTGAAGCCATGATTAGAGTGTCCTGTAACTAAATATGTGCTAGCTTTACCCAAGGTGTTTGTCTTTATTAAGAACAAAAGTGATAAGTTTCCTCCGGGTGCTCTGGTTTCCTCCTGCAGTCCAAAGACATAGGTTAATTAGTCATCGTCAATTGTCCTTTGATTAGGCTAGGATTAAATTGGTGGGTTGCTGGGCAGCGTGGCTCAGAGGGCTGGAAGGAGCTGTATCTCTAAATAAAAATAAAATATAATATTCCAGGGTTCCGATGTTTCAGATGTGATCAAGGCAGAGGAATGAAAGATGGGGGAGTGGCATTGCTTGTTAGGGAAAATATTACAGCAGTGCTCAGGCAGGACAGATTAGAGGGCATGTCTACTGAGTCCTTGTGGGTGGAGCTGAGAAACAGGAAAGGTATGGTCACATTAGTGGGATTGTATTACAGACCACCCAGTAGTCAAAGAGAATTGGAAGTGCAAATCTGCAGAGAGATAGCAGGCAACTGTAGGAAACATAAAGTTGTGGTGGTAGGGGATTTTAATTTTCCATATATTGATTGGGTCTCCCATACTGTTAGGGGTCTAGATGGTTTAGAGTTTGTAAAATGTGTTCAGGAAAGTTTTCTAAATTAATATATAGAGGGACCAACTAGAGGGGATGCAATATTGGATCTCCTGTTAGGAAACGAGTTAGGATAAGTGACAGAAGTCTGTGTAGGGGAGCACTTTGGTTCCAGTGATCATAACACCATTAGTTTCAACTTGATCATGGACAAGGATAGATCTGGTCCTAGGGTTGAGGTTCTTAACTGGAAGAAGGCCAAATTTGAAGAAATGAGAAAGGATCTAAAAAGCGTGGATTGGGACAGGTTGTTCTCTGGCATGGATGTGATCGGTAGGTGGGAAGCCTTCAAAGCAGAAATTTTGAGAGTGCAGAATTTGTATGTTCCTGTCAGGATTAAAGGCCAGGTGAATAGGAATAAGGAACCTTGGTTCTCAAGGGATATTGCAACTCTGATAAAGAAGAAGAGGGAGTTGTATGACGTGTATAGGAAACAGGGGGTAAATAGGTGCTTGAGGAGTATAAGAAGTGCAAGAAAATAAGAAAGAAATCAGGAGGGCTAAAAGAAAACATGAGGTTGCCTTGGCAGTCAAAGTGAAGGATAATCCAAAGAACTTTTACAGGTATATTAGGAGCAAAAGGATTGTAAGGGATAAAATTGGTCCTCTTGAAGATCAGAGTGGTCGGCTATGTGCGGAACCAAAGGAAATGGGGGAGATCTTAAATAGGTTTTTTGCCTCTGTATTTACTAAGGAAACTGGCATGAAGTCTATGGAATTAAGGGAAACAAGTAGTGAGATCATGGAAACTGTACAGATTGAAAAGGAAGAGGTCCTTGCTGTCTTGAGGAAAATTAAAGTGGATAAATCCCCGGGACCTGACAGGGTGTTCCCTTGGACCTTGAAGGAGACTAGTGTTGAAATTGCAGGGGCCCTGGCTGAAATATTTAAAATGTCGCTGTCTACAGGTGAGGTGCCAGAGGATTGAAGAGTGGCTCATGTTGTTCCGTTGTTTAAAAAAGGATCGAAAAGTAATCCGGGAAATTATAGGCCAGTAAGTTTAACGTCGGTAGTAGGTAAGTTATTGGAGGGAGTACTAAGAGACAGAATCTACAAGCATTTGGATAGACTGGGACTTATTAGGGAGAGTCAACATGGCTTTGTGTGTGGTATGTCGTGTTTGACCAATCTATTGGAGTTTTTCGAGGAGGTGACCAGGAAAGTGGATGAAGGGAAGGCAGTGGATATTGTCTACATGGACTTCAGTAAGGCCTTTGACAAGGTCCCGCATGGGAGGTTAGTTAGGAAAATTCAGTCGCTAGGTATACATGGAGAGGTGGTAAATTGGATTAGACATTGGCTCGATGGAAGAAGCCAGAGAGTGGTGGTAGAGAATTGCTTCTCTGAGTGGAGGCCTGTGACTAGTGGTGTGCCACAGGGATTAGTGCTGGGTCCATTGTTATTTGTCATCTATATCAATGACCTGGATGATAATGTGGTAAATTGGATCAGCAAGTTTGCTGATGATACAAAGATTGGAGGTGTAGTAGACAGTGAGGAAGGTTTTCAGAGCCTGCAGAGGGACTCGGACCAGCTGGGAAAATGGGCTGAAAAATGGCAGATGGAGTTTAATACAGACAAGTGTGAGGTATTGCACGTTGGAAGGACAAACCAACGTAGAACATACAGGGTTAATGGTAAGGCACTGAGGAGTGCAGTGGAACAGAGGGATCTGGGAATACAGATACAAAATTCCCTAAGAGTGGCGTTACAGGTAGATAGGGTCGTAAAGAGAGCTTTTGGTACATTGGCCTTTATTAATCAAAGTATTGAGTATAAGAGCTGGAATGTTATGATGAGGTTGTATAAGGCATTGGTGAGGCCGAATCTGGAGTATTGTGTTCAGTTTTGGTCACCAAATTACAGGAAGGATATAAATAAGGTTGAAAGAGTGCAGAGAAGGTTTACAAGGATGTTGCCGGGACTTGAGAAACTCAGTTACAGAGAAAGGTTGAATAGGTTAGGACTTTATTCCCTGGAGCGTAGAAGAATGAGGGGAGATTTGATAGAGGTATATAAAATTATGATGGGTATAGATAGAGTGAATGCAAGCAAGCTTTTTCCACTGAGGCAAGGGGAGAAAAAAACCAGAGGACATGGGTTAAGGGTGAGGCGGGAAAAGTTTAAAAGGAACATTAGGGGGGCTTCTTCACACAGAGAGTGGTGGGAGTATGGAATGAGCTGCCAGACGAGGTGGTAAATGCGGGTTCTTTTTTGACATTTAAGAATAAATTGGACAGATACATGGATGGAAGTTGTATGGAGGGATATGGTCCGTGTACAGGTCAGTGGGACTAGGCAGAAAATGGTTCAACACAGCCAAGAAGGGCCAAAAGGCCTGTTTCTGTGCTGCAGTTTCTATGGTTCTATAAAAAATTGTTTTTGTTTCCTCAGACAGAGGTGGCAGTGACCTCTATAGCCAGATCCCGGGCTGATGACAGAGCAAACACCACCGGTGGGAGAACTCAGAGAATTATTGTAGGGGACTCAGAATAATTTCCTTTCATCTCTCCTTAGTCACAGGAATCCTGCTGTTGAAGAGGACAAAGAAATGACTCCCCCCAATCTGAGCCCAGACCATCCAATGAGAGGCATGTGAAAGAGGGCTGGCATGACGTTTCCGGTGACTGTTTCACTTTACTCCCTGGACAGCTGTTTGGTCTTTGTATAGCTACACGGTTAACTTCAGAGGGTCAACAGCAGTGGAGCTAAAAATCCCGGCACTCTGGAGATCCATATGTAGCCCCTCCAGTGTACTGTGTTCAGGAATAGAACGAGTTGTTTATCCAGGCATTGTTAGTGATCCTACTGTGCCAACAACCCAGGACCTGACTATATCGTCTCCACATCAAACTTACTGTGAACAGCTTTTGTAGGTTTTTCACTAATTCACACCCTTATATCAAATAGATTAGATTCAAGTGATCTTTTGCCAAGATATTGACAAACTTCAACTCATTCACAACACCACTGCTAGACTTTTAACTAAAACCAGGATGAGAGAACTCCCATCCCAGCTATTCTGCATTGGCTTCCTGTATCTCTTAGAATTGATTTTAAAGTTCTCTTACTTGTTTTTAAAGCTCTCAATGGTCTGGGACCAGACTACATCACAGAATCTCTTTTGTTTTATAATCCTGTTCGAGCTCCCAGGTCTTCTTCTGCCAGTCTCTTAAATTTAAACTATCTCCCTCAAAAGATAATTGGCAGGTCAGAGCAACACACACAGCATGCTGGAGGAACTCAGCAGGTCAGGCTGCATCCATGGAGTCAACATTTCAGGCGAAGCCCCTTCACATGTATTTTCTGTATCTTGAGCAACACACAAAACATTCAGCCCTCTCTCGACCACTGTCGCTGGCTGGTTGGACAGCTGAGTAATCTCAGACCCTGTTTGTAAATCATGAGATTTTATACCACATGTAAAATAACAAACTACTTATTAATCTCAGCAAATTATGTTGCAGTGTTATAAAACTCTAGTTAGGCCACATCTGGGGTATTGCACACAGTTCTGGTCACCTTAATACAGGAAGGTTTTGGAGAGGTGTGGAAGAGGTTCACCAGGATGTTGCCTGGATTAGAGAGCGTGTGATATAACGAGAGGCTGGATAAACTTGGGTAGTTTTCTCTGGAGCAGTGGAGGCTGAGGGGAGATCTGATAGGGGTTTATAGGATTATGAGAGGCATAGATAGAGTGGACAGACGGTCTCTTTTTCCCAGGGTTGTAATGTCTAATGCCAGAGGGCATGCATTGAATGTGTCATAGTCATAGTCATAGTCATATTCATAGTCACACTTTATTGATCCCGGGGGAAATTGGTTTCAGTTACAGTTGCACCAAAATAATTAAATAGTAATAAAACCATAAATAGTTAAATAGTAATATGTAAATTATGCCAGGAAATAAGTCCAGGACCAGCCTATTGGCTCAGGGTGTCTGACCCTCCAAGGGAGGAGTTGTAAAGTTTGATGAGAGGGGTAATTTCAAAGGAAATGTGAGGAGTTATTTTTCTTACACAAAGAGTGCTGGGTCCTGGATGATGGCAGATACATCAGAGACTTCTCAGAGACGTTAGGAGGGGCAGATGAATGGAAGGGTATGAACATTGTGAAGGCAGTAGGGATTAGTTTAGCTGGATATTTTATTACTAATTTAATTGATCTGGCACAGCATTGTGGGCTGAATTAGAGAACTCAGAACCTGGTGCTCAAAGAATGTGTAAGTTCACATAAAACACACAACTTTGTACAGTGTTTAAGCACGAGGTGTAGTTTATACAGTGTTGGCGCATGGCCAACTGGTTAAGGCATTCATCTAGTGATCTGAAGTTCGCTAGTTCGAGCCTTGGCTGAGGCAACGTGTTGTGTCCTTGAGCAAGGCACTTAACCACACATTGCTCTGTGACGACACCGGTGCCAAGCTGTATGGGTCCTAATGCCCTTCCCTTGGACAACATTGGTGTCATGGAGAGGGGAGACTTGCAGCATGGGCAACTGCTGGTCTTCCATACAACCTTGCCCAGGCCTGCGCCCTGGAAACCTTCCAAGGCGCAAATCCATGGTCTCATGAGACTAACGAGTGCCTATTATTATAGATTATACAATTTAAAATCAAATTAGTCAGGACATGGAATATAATAAACAAGGAAACACTGAATGAAAAGAACCAGCATGCACAAATGCTAGAAGAACTCAGCAGGAAAGGCAGCATCTATGGAAATGAATAAACAGTTGACGTTTCAGGCCGAGACCCTTCTTCAGGACAGAGAAGGAAGGAGAGAAGAAGCCAGAATAAGATGCTGGGCAAAGGAGAAAGATTATAATCTGGCAGGTGACAGGTGAGACCAGGTGAGGGGGAATGTGGGTGGGTGGGGGACAGGAATGACATGAGGGGAAGGATTACAATCTGGCAGGTGATAGGTGAGACCAGGTGAGGGGGAAGGTGGGTGGGTGGGTGGGGGAGTGGAGTGACATGAGAAGCTGGGAGGGGACAGATGGAAAATATAAGGGCTAAAGATGGAATCTGAGAGCTTAGGTCTTCCATACAACCTTGCCCAGGCCTGTGCCCTCGAAACCTTCCAAGGGACAAATCCATGGTCTCTCGAGACTAATGGATGCCTATATAGAACATAGAATAGTACAGCACAGTACAGGCCCTTCGGCCCACAATGTTGTGCCGACCTTCAAACCCTGCTTCCAATATAATCCCCCACCTTAAATTCCTCCATATACCTGTCTAGTAGTCTCTTAAACTTCACTAGTGTATCTGCCTCCACCACTGACTCAGGTAGTGCATTCCACGCACCAACCACTCTCTGAGTAAAAAACCCTTCCTCTAATATCCCCCTTGAACTTCCCACCCCTTAACTTAAAGCCATGCCCTCTTGTATTGAGCAGTGGTGCCCAGGGGAAGAGGCGCTGGCTGTCCACTCTATCTATTCCTCTTATTATCTTGTACACCTCTATCATGTCTCCTCTCATCCTCCTTCTCTCCAAAGAGTAAAGCCCTAGCTCCTTTAATCTCTGATCATAATGCATACTCTCTAAACAAGGCAGCATCCTGGTAAATCTCCTCTGTACCCTTTCCAGTGCTTCCGCATCCTTCCTATAGTGAGGCGACCAGAACTGGACACAATACTCCAAGTGTGGCCTAACCAGAGTTTCACAGAGCTGCATCATTACATCACGACTCTTAAATTCTATCCCTCGACTTATGAAAGCTAACACCCCATAAGCTTTCTTAACTACCCTATCCACCTGTGAGGCAACTTTCAGGGATCTGTGGACATGTACCCCCAGATCCCTCTGCTCCTCCACACTACCAAGTATCCTGCCATTACTTTGTACTCTGCCTTGGAGTTTGTCCTTCCAAAGTGTACCACCTCACATTTCTCCGTGTTGAACTCCATTTGCCACTTCTCAGCCCACTTCTGCATCCTATCAATGTCTCTCTGCAATCTTTGACAATCCTCTACACTATCTACAACACCACCAACCTTTGTGTCATCTGCAAACTTGCCAACCCACCCCTCTACCCCCACATCCAGGTCGTTAATAAAAATCAAGAAAAGTAGAGGTCCCAGAATAGATCCTTGTGGGACACCACTAGTCATAATCCTCCAATCTGAATGTACTCCCTACACCACCACCCACTGCCTTCTGCAGGCAAGCCAATTCTGAATCCACCTGGCCAAACTTCCCTGGATCCCATGCCTTCTGATTTTCTGAATAAGCCTACCGTGTGGAACCTTGTCAAATGCCTTACTAAAATCCATATAGATCACATCCACTGCACTACCCTCATCTATATGCCTGGTCACCTCCTCAAAGAACTCTATCAGGCTTGTTAGACACGATCTGCCCTTCACAAAGCCATGTTGTCTGTCCCTGGTCAGAGCATGATTCTCTAAATGCCCACAGGTCCTATCTCTAAGAATCTTTTTCAATAGCTTTCCCACCACAGACGTAAGGCTCACTGGTCTATAATTACCCGGACTATCCCTACTACCTTTTTTGAACAAGGGGACAACATTCGCCTCCCTCCAATCCTCCGGTACCATTCCCGTAGACAACGAGGACATAAAGATCCCAGCCAGAGGCTCAGCAATCTCTTCCCTCGCCTCGCGGCACAGCCTGGGGAGTATTCCGTCAGGCCCCAGGGACTTAACCATCCTAATGTATT